>NC_052360.1:75792627-75834508 GCF_009727055.1 Benincasa hispida | reverse complement strand
CCATTAGACAAAAAAAAAAAAAAAAAACACTTGAACTGAATCTAACATTCATCATTTTTCGGTCCAGAATGTGTTAACCTTTAACAATTCTGGTAAATGTAACCCCTCATTTTAGGCCCTAGAGTCCCGCCCTAATGCGCCCACCTTAGGGAAAAAGCATATTAGGACAAGAGACTAAAGAAACCTTATCGTTTTTAGGAGATATGATAAAGAGTTATGCAAAACTGCCATCCTTTAGGGGGACACTCCCAGAGTGCCTCGAAGCGATACACAAAACGTTATCCAACCTAATGAAAGAGACTGTGGGATATGTTGTCACACGTCCCACTCCCATTTACAATGAACATTCTCTCCGTTCACCTTGGTATTGACCTACCCAAACATCATCCTTTAGAGGGACACTCCTAGGGTGCCATGAGGTTAAGGATAGTTCTCACAGTATGAACTTTAGGGGAGAAACGTGTAGAGGTTTTAGTAAAGTATCATATACCTCAAGTACCTCCCACTAAATGTTCTACTTAGGTATTCATTAACTAAGATAATCCAATTACTGATTTTATCTGAGTGTTAGTTTAATTTGCTAAAAAACAACTCTTGCTTTTGATAATTAAACAAGTTCAATCAAGTCCGATTAAACATTTTAAAAGACTATCATCGATGATAATTTGCTAAAAAACAACTCTTTCTTTTGATAATTAAACAAGTTCAATCAAGTCCCATTAAACACTTTAAAAGACTATCATCGAATTTGCATGCATGCATCAAATCTATCAACTCACCTTCTAGGTAGGTTCCTAGGTAGGGGTGTTCCGTTTTCGTCACCTTAAATACCCCAACTTAGATAGAATCCACCTTAAACAAAAGGTCCCGTATAGATAGATTTGCTACATATTTAATCTTTTATTAGTCAATTTAATCATATTAAACCGATTAAAAGATTAAACTTATGTTTCTAATCTCATTAGAACCGTGATCTTAGATCTATATCCATCAAATTTTAAAACTCTTTTAAATCCTGATTAAACCTAAGTTTTCATATATGTCTTTCTTATTGATTTTAGTTATAATTTCTAATATAACTCTTATAAAAGAAACAACCAAAATCATTCACATTGCTAAGGTAGACTAGGTATTTATAACTTTTATAAATTAACCTGTGTGTCATGCTTCATACAATGTTCATTCATTACTATATATAAATCTTATATAAAACGTTATGAACCAAGCATACATGCTTTCATACATCCTTATACTATAACACTTATATATAAAGATGATGCATGAATATGCTTAATGCATGCACAAAATAACTCTTATATTATATGATGCATGAGCATACTTTAAAGTAATTTAGTCATGTAAGCTACTATATCATAACTCTTACAATATAGAGATGATGTATGACAAATGGATAACTTATGGTGGGTTTTAAAACTATATGGCATACTTTATGACATATAAAAATAAACATACATCACATGTACATTCATTAAGAATCAATGGACCAGGATGATTAGCCTAAAAAAATCTATTAAAAATTTAACAAGCCAACCGGTTCAAACAGGCGAACCGGGTCTTGAACTGCCTGGGTGAAGCATCGTTCCAGTGATCGTATAGCAGCTCCTTGTGAACGTCTAGAGACGCTGAACGAGAATAAACAATCGTATAGCATGGATCGCGTGCCTATGACTATGTAATGAAGCATGAAGGCCACGCAATCATGCAGTGCACATCATGTAACACACGCCTAAACGATCGTATAGACAACAACGATACAGTGAAGCATGATTGTCTAGACAATCGAAGAACAAGCGTCAAGTATCGTATACCAAGTGATCGAGTAGCCAGGGACTATGAGATGAAGGATGCTGGCTGACTCAATCATTTAGTGTGCGCGCCTACCATGCGACGAGAATTAAAACCTCAATGATCGTTTACCTCATCGTCTACACGATCGAGTAGCCAATGCAACACGACCGAGTAAACACTTTACCCGATCGTTCAGCATCAGCCATGCGACCATTTAACAAATACTACACGATCGGGTAGAACTTTTCTACACGATCGCGTAGCCAAATCTAAACGATTGTTTAGCTCGGGCTACATGACGTGACCAACTCTTAGTCTTCTTCCATGATTAGAATGACATCTTCATGTGCTGAAGCTTCTTCACGAACGACTCGTACAGACTCAAACACTTTGAATATAGACTCGATAACGTTGCATTATGTCCAAAAACAGAGGGGCCCTTACAAATGAACTTAAAATTAAAGAAAGCTTTAAACAACAGAGGCAACCATCCCGAAACATCCATCGATTCAAATCCACAACTACATCTAACATTTAAACGTATTGCAGACTACATAAAACTCACCAAGACTATAAATGTAATTTGATGCATCAATGGAATTTGGACTATCAAAAGAACCTGGCTCTGATACCAATTTAAGAAACTTTAAAAAAAGAGACTCGTGAGCGAAAGCGAGATCGTTCCAAACCCCATTGTGACAGAACATACACATTTACAATCAAATAGTAATATTTATGCAAAAACTCTAAAATACTGCATGCTTCAAAAGGGAAAGTACTAAGGTTCAAGAGAACTTACCCTTGAAGAACTATTCTTCTCATTCTCTCAAACTTACTACATGATCGTTCACCAACACAAACGAATCTACACTCGAACAGTAATTTCCTCAGCAATCTTCTCGAACAAGAACCAATCTACACTCGACTCTCCAATAGGAAACAGACACCACCCGCATGCTACCTTGGTATTCTCAGTGTGAAAATCCAGAAATTGTGGACTCTATAGGATTTGGTAGAGGATAGGAGGAATTTGACAGTTCGTGTAGACGATCGATTAAGTGGGAGATAGTTTTAGTCTATCGTATAGACAGTGTACTCGATCGTTTAGCAGACAAGTTACTATCGTATAGAGAACTCTTACACGATCGTGTATACTCTCAAGCTATTGTATAGTTTATGCTTTTGATCGTCTAATTCTCAAAATCTTAATGATCACATAGTGTAAAAATGAAAACGATTTTCATTTTAACCATAATTACCTTAACTGATCACAACTTCCCACTAAGTTTGTTATGGGAGAAAAAATCGTAACCAATTATCCTATAATTGATTTAATTACAAATATAATCAATATATTTATAACCTATAGTTTTAATATCACATCTCATTCAATATATAAACTATAGTTCTTTTTCTCCCTAATAGCATTAAATAATAATTCCTCCAATCAATGTATCTAATACATTAAGTCAATTATATCTCATATAATTGATACAATTTAATTATATCATATATAACCAAATTTCCTCTTGTTAATTTGAACATTCCAAACTAAATCGAAAATTGATTCTCAACATGGATCCAGTGAGCTACCAAGGGGACCTTATGGACATATAGCTTGATGCTCCAACAGTACGTGAATAACTGACTAAACTCTTTAATCCCGATATCCACCATCCGTTAACTGTCGGACATTCAACTAAAGACCGACAACTGTACTCTTCGCACTACAGATATATTTCTAATTCCATTGGATATAACCAATCAATAGTACGATGTCACTTCACAAATCACTCGTAAGTACAACTAGGACAATTTATCGTTTTGCCCTTGTAATTACATCTAACTTTTTAAGTACCACTGATTTCACTAATGAACAATACATCATAGTCCTACTATGAGTAAACCCTTCTTAGGCCAAGAGAAGGTGTGGCGCCATATTGTTCAAGTCCCAGAATCAGCCCTCAAGGGAGCAATTTATCTACTTACCCCTAAATCGAGGAAAGAGTGAATTCCGTCTTGTGTAGCTAAGTTCCCAGCTCCCCAATTAGACGAATCCTCAAAGTGGTAAGTTTGAGTTGGCGATCTGGCCACTTGCACTCATACAAATCTAAGGATCGCCCTCATAGCCAGGAGTTCCCAACTCACTCATGATTAAGGTCATGTTACCTATGGTTATTCTAGTGAAATCAAAGTCTCTTTCATGAACGACATTATATAACGAGACTAAACATTTCATGGCCTGGTCTTATACCATCTGTTAAGTACCACCGATCCCTCTAATGAACAAGAAATCGTAGTACATCTATGATTAAACTTCTCTCAGGCTAGGAGAGAATGTGACACCACATTGTTCAAGCCTTAAAATCAGCTCTTAAGGGATCAACTTATCTACTTGCCCCAACATTGGGGAATGAGTGAATTCCTTCTTGTGTAGTTGTGTTCTCAACTCTCCAATCAAACAAATCCCCAAAATGGTAGCCTTGTCGAGTCAGTAATCTGGCCATTCTCACTCATACAAATCAAATGACCGCTTTTATAGGTAGAAGTTCATAACTCACTCAAGATTCGGTTCATGTTACCTATGGTCACTCAGGATTCGGGTCGTGTTACCTATTATGAATGACGTTATATAATGAGACTAAACATTTCTTAGTTTGGTCTTATACAAACTCCTTTGTATAGAATATGTCTGCTCACATGTCTCCTTATGAATGATCAGAATCAAATAATTTGTAGAACTTTACAACAATTGTAACATCTACGAAGCGGGTCATACTTGTAGTGTCACCCGGATAAGGTATCCAATCTTATCCATCTAGTACAAACTATTTAGGTTATCACTTAAACATGATCTACCCACATGTCTCTACATACATGTTTAAGCTACAAGATAACCTTAGATGTTAATTTATTGGTTTGTGGTTAATACAACTAATTTTTATATAAAAAATCATATATTTTATTACGTAAATAAAGTGTTTGTACAATAAAATTACAAACTATAGGAACCTACGAGATTTAGGACATCAATCCCAACATCCTAGGTCTGCTCTTTAGCCAGTCTTAGGTCTGTTACCTCGACTAAGTAACTCTCTTGGTTCGATCTTAACCTTTGACCTTTTGTCAGTCCGAAATTATCTATAACATTAGTCCCTTGCTCCCATGTTGGTATGCCAATATCTCAATTTGGAAGTAAATTTATGGTAGTTTGAGCATTTTAGCTCATTCTAAGTCTTTTTCTGGACTTGTTGGTGCTCTCCCCTCAAGATATGCACCTTTTGAGTTCTGGGTTGAGCGTGTGGCCATTTGAGCGGCTTATTTTGATTAATTTTCGAGTGATCCTTAGATCACATTTTTATAGTAGGGTCTTGATTTTCGAAAGATCGATCTACAAACCTTCCTTTAAAGTCCTTGAAGTTAACCTTGATAGGTTATCTTATGGGATTGCTTAAGTGTACAAAATGTACATTTTTTTAAAATAATAGTATGTATAGTAACAATAGTAAATTTAACGGTGATGATTATAAGTCATACCATCCTTTTAGGAGGAGGAGTGTGCCATGCATGTGGCTACCTCCTAGTGTTGTATACTTGTCAATCTAGGTTTGGCCGAAAGCAAGGAGGAATTGGGCTGATGGTGGTGTTGGCCTGACAGATGAAGGGGTTTTGGAGTGGAGTGTGCGAAGCTTGCACCTTGGTTGGGCTCAAAATCAATGCAAAACATTGACATTGGTCACATGCCTTTAAAAACTTTCGAGCATCTTGTAGCATCATTGGCCAATAATATCCATGCCTTACAATCTTGTGACATAAAGACTTTGCATTAGAACGATTTTCGTGAAGGAATGGAATTCCTTTGCAGAAGCGTGTTAACGTCGTATAATCGAAATTCAATTTGAAACCATGAAATTAACAGAGAAATTCATATAGAATTGCAACAGGATAAACATTACTAAAAGACTATAAGGAAGTTTTTCTACTGAGGAGGAAGGGAAAAAGAAATGTTACAAACTGCTTCCTCTGACAAAAACAACATGAACACAACAACTTTTTCTAAGAACAGGATACCACCATGCAGCGACTTTGCTATTCTCTAGCAAGGGATAAGGAAGTGTGGTCTTTTTATAGTTTTGGAAAGGGAAAGGTATATGGTAGAGAGATTGAGAGAGAGTGAGAGAGGTTTTTTGGTGAGAGCTCTGTAAATTTTCTTTTCACGTTTCTTCTTCTTTTTCTCTCTTTATTCTCAATATTAAGATAATGAATAGGGTGGAGGGAGTAAAATAACTCCCTCAAGTGAAAATAACTCCCCTGGAGTGGGGAGTTATTAATATTATATTAAATCAATATATAATATAATATATAATTAATTAACTATATATTATGCACCTTAATCATATTAAAATGTAGTTATCTCTTAAACTTATAGTTTTAATATGAATCCCATTCACATTAATTTTAACCTATATTTATTTATATAAATCTTATTCATATAAATAATATTTGAATCTTATTCAAATATTTACCTTCCACATATTATATAGTTTTAATTATAAATCATATTTACAATTAACTATATACTATACTATGTCAATATACATTGTATTTTATATTAATTACATTAATATAATTATTACCTTTAGTTCCCTAAAATAATTTGAAAAATTCAAATTATTCCAAATAACTTTAGCAAGGGAATCTTATCGACCTACAGATTAGAAGCTCAAATAATACAAGATTAATTAATGAAACTCTTTAATTAAATTAATCAAAATTCATTAACTACCGACCACTCCAGTAAAGACCAATAGCTACACTCTTGTATTGTAGATATATTTTCGTGTTCGTGGATATAACCAATCAATAGTAAGTTGACCCTTCACAAATTGCTCGTAACTACAGTTGGATCAAATTACCGTTTTACCCATGTAGTTACATCTAGCCTCTTAAGTACCACCGATCCCTCTAATGAACAATTATTTATAGTCCAACTATAAACTAGACTCCTCTCTGGCCAATGAGAGGGTGAGACGCCTCATTGCTCCAGACCCGGAATCAATCCTTAAAAGAGCAATTTATCTACTTTCTATTAAAATGCAAAGGAGTAAATTTCATCTTGTGTAGTTGTGCTCCTAGCTCCCTACTCAGATGAATTCCCAAATGGTAGGCTTATTGAGTTGAGAAACTGATCACTCTCACCCATACAGATCAAATAATTTCCCTCATAGACAGAAGTGAAGAGAATTGAATCTCACAGAAGCGTGTGATCACAGTGCAATTTCAAAATCAATTTTATAGCAAACTAAAAACAGTAAACAATTTACACTAAACAGAGGATAGAAATCAAATTTAAGCATGCTATTAAAGAAGAAATAAAGGGAAGAATGATCTCATATTTGTCGAATCTCGATCTTCACATCCATTAACTGTCGATCACTCCACTAAAGGCTGATAGCTGCACTCTTCATACCTGTCAACTGTTCGATCCTCTTCTAAAAAGGTAGCATTTATCGACAGAAACACCTTATCATAGAAGTAACCACCTCTCGTTCCATTATGGTAACTTACAAATAGGCTCAATTTTGAACGAGGTTCCAATTTCTTAGAATTTTCCTCGCGCACATGTGTTGGGAAACCCCAGATCCTGAAATGGTATAAACTACCCTTACGACCATTCTATAATTCCAAAAGTGTTACAATAACACTTTTAGAAGGAATGTCATTTAAAATATAAGTTGTAGTCTGTATTGCGTAACCCCAAAACGAGTTCGGTAGGGAAACATAACTCATCATAGACTGAACCATGTCCAACAGAGTTCGATTTCTCCTTTCTGATATATCATGTGTTAGGATGGGTGTCCTAATTCTCCCGGAGTCTTGTAGTTTGTAAATATTGTACACATTGTTATGAATAAAATAAGAGTTATTTTATTTACTCATATCTTATAAACAGAGATCCATGGTTATTGTATGTAAACTTAAGCATGTATATGAGATATACAAGTAGATCATACCTTAAATAATAACCTAAAAGGTCTATAGTATAAGGATAAAAGGAGGGATACCTTATCCTGATGACACTACGGATACAACCCGCTTTGTAGAGGTTTACAAGTGTTGTGAACTACTACAGATGGTCTGATCCTGACCAGTCATATGGAGACATGCAAGAGGGGGTGTCCTATAAAAAGAGTTTGTATAAGACCGGACCACGAGATGATTCATCTCTTTATATAATGCTGTTGATAATTGAGACTTACATCTCATCTAAACGACCATAGGTGACATGACTTTAATCCTGAGTGTTTTGGAAATTCATGCCTTTGAGGGTGGTCCTTTGATTCGTATGGTGATAGTGGCTAAATTACCAACTCAACAAGCCTACCTTTTTGGGAATTTGTTTGATTGGGGAGCTGGAAACTCAATTACCCAAGATGGAATTCACTCCTTCCTCGAAGCAAGGGTAAGTAGATAGATTGCTCACTTAAAGGCTGATTCCGGGTCTTGAACATAGTGGCCACATCCTCTCTTTGGAATAGGGAACCAATTCATAGTAGGACTATGATTTATTGTTCATTAGAAGAATCAGTGGTACTTAAAGAGTTGAGGAGATGAAATGGATTCCCTATTCTTCGGTTGTTGGAAGATTAATATATGCAATGTCATGTACTAGACCTGACATTTACTATGCAGTAGGGATTATTAGTCGTTATCAGTTCAATCCAGGATTAGATCACTGAACGATGGTCAAAATGATCCTCAAGTATCTTCGGAGAACGAGGGACTACATGCTGGTTTATGGAGATAAAGATTTGATCCTTACAGGATATACAGACTCTAACTTTCAGATTGATAGAGATTCTAAAAAATCGACATCAGGGTCAATGTTAACTCTAAATGCAGGGGATGTAGTTTGACGAAGCATCAAGCAAAGATGCATCGCAGACTCCACTATGGATGCTGAATACGTAGCCATTTGTGAAGTTGGTAAAGAGGCGATTTGACTGAGGAAATTCCTTACAGATTTGATAGTTGTTCCAAAGATGTCTTTGTCGATCACTCTCTATTGTGATAACAGTGGGGCTGTGAAAAATTCAAAGGCACCTTGGAGTTATCGTAGAGGCATGCATATCGAACGAAAATATCGTTTGATGAGGAAGATTGTACATTGCGGTGATGTGATAGTCACGAAGATCGCGTTGGAGCACAACGTTGCTGATCCGTTTACAAAGGCTCTCAGGCTAAAGTATTCGAGGGTCATCTGGAGAGTTTGGGTATTGGGGTATAGAATTATGTCTTAGTTTATTGTATGTCCTAGTTTATTATATATTGTAATTGTTTTTTCATGTATTGCACATTAGTCTCCCGAGGCATTAGGATAAGTGGGAGATTGTTGGGGTTAGTGTCTTAATTCTCATAGAGTCTCGTATATTGTGAACATTGTACACATTGTTATGAATAAAATACGAGTTATTTTATTTACTCATATCCTATAAACAGAGATCCATGGTTATTGTATGTAAACTTAAGCATGTATATGAGATATACAAGTAGATCATACCTTAAATAATAACCTAAAAGGTCTATAGTATAAGGATAAAAGGAGGGATACCTTATCCTAATGACACTACGGATACAACCCGCTTTGTAGAGGTTTACAAGTATTGTGAACTGCTACAGATGGTCTGATCTCGACCATTCATGTGAAGACATGCGAGCGGGGATGTCTTATACAAAGAGTTTTTATAAGACCGGACCACGAGATGATTCATCTCTTTATATAACTACGTTGATAATTGAGACTTACATCTCATCTAAATGACCATAGGTGACATGACCTTAATCTTGAATGTTTTGGGAACTTCTGCCTTTGGGGGCGGTCTTTTGATTAGTATGTGTGAGAGTGGCCACGTTGCCAACTCAAGAAGCCTACCTTTTCGGGGATTTGTCTGATTGGGGAGCTGGGAACTCAGTTACATAAGACGAAATTCACTCTTTCCCTGTAGTAGGGGTAAGTAGATAGATTGGTTACTTAAGGGCTGATTTCAGGTCTTGAACATAGTGGCCACATCCTCTCTTTGGAAGAGGGGCCAAGTCATAGTAGGACTATGACTTATTGTTCATTACAGGAATCAGTGGTACTTAAGGTGTTAGATATAACTATAAGGGCAAAATGGTAAATTAGCCCAATTGTACTTACGAGCGATCTGTGAAGGGTTATCGCATTGTTGATTGGTTGATATGGACACAAAAATATATCTGTAGTGAGAAGAGTACAGTTGTCGGTCTTTACTGGAGTGCCCGACACTTAACGAATGGTGGATCTCGTGACTAAAGAGTTTAGTCCATTATTCACGTACCGTTGGAGCTTCAAGCTACAGGTTCATAAGACCCCCTTGGTAGCTCAATGGATTCAAGTTGAGAATCAGTTCTCGGGGTAGTTTAAAGTGTTCAAATTAACAAGAGAAAATTCAATTATATTTGATATAAATGGTGTGATGTATGAGATACATCAAGTGGAGGATTAATGTATATATGATTTACATTAAGTACCATAAAATAGAAAAAGAACTATGGCTTTTATGTTTTATAAGATGAAATATTAAAACTATAAGTTATAAATATAATATAGTAAGTTGGTTATCATATTTATTATAATATATTAATTATATGATAATTAATTTTTTTTCTCTAATAACCGATTGAGTGGGAGGTTATTGGTAGTTTTATGGTAACCGTGAGATAAAAGGAAAAATATTTTTCTAAATTTAGTAAGTTGCCTCATTCGGAAAGAACTCACGGAAAAAGCTATCAAGTGAAAGTATTTTACTAAGCGATAGCTATAGAGAAACTAAACGATCGTGGAGCTTTGACTATACGATAGTCATTCAGTTGGTCGTCACTAAACGATTGCGCGACTAAGTCTATATGATAGGTTGCCATTTACTAAACGATCGAGCACATCGTCTATGTGATAGATAGCTTCCTATCTCTCACTTGCTCGATCGTCTATACGATCGTTATCGTCCTATCTCTTCCTCAAGCCAAGTTCATACAGAGCCCACAACTTCTGGATTCTCACACCAAGAATACCAAGGTATTCATTCTGGTGGTGTCTTCACTCACCTTGTGAATCGAGTTGGACTCTATTGGTTCGAGGAGATGTTGGCCGTTCATTGTGCTCGTGTTGTACCTGTCGTTGCATTTGCATTGCTGTGGATGCTTGTAGATTGATCAAGGGATTATTGAAGAATGTTTCTTCAAAGGTATGCATACTCTATCCCTTGATTCTATTGTTTAGCATGTTGTAATTTCTAGTTGTTGCATGATTTGTTAGTTTCCGTTTTAAGACTGTAATTGTATATGTTCAAATTCGAATGGTATTTGGAACGGTCCTTCCGCTGCTCATGGAAATCCTCATGTCTGATTTCCTTCACCATGCTGCTGAGGTGTACCATGTGCTGAGAGTTGGAATATAATTTCCTGTTCTATCAAATAGTCTTGGAATTTTAGATCCAAATACTCTCTACCTCAATTAGATCGAAATTTTTTTAAAGTTTTTATTCAATACATTTTCAATTTCAGCCTTCTACTCCTGGAACTTTTAAAGGACTTCAGACTTATGTTGCATTAAATAAACATACCCATATCTAGAATAATCATCAGTAAGACTTATGAAATATTCAAACCCTCATCTTGCCTTAACATTCATCGGACCACAGAGGTCTGAATGTACAAGTTCTAAGGGTTCTTTGGTCCTGTGTTTTTTTTTTTTTTTTTCTAGTAAAAGATCTTTTAGTCATTTTGCCTTCAAGGCATGACTCACATACAGGTAAAGAATTTTCTTCTAACTCGCTTAGAAGTCCATTCTTGACCAATCTTTCAATCCTATTAAGATTTATGTTTCCTAATCTTAGGTGCCAAATATGGGCATTTTCCTTAGGAGAAATTTCTATCTTTTATTCTGAGTTATCGTAGTTTTAAACAATTTCGTATTTATGAGGATTTTAGTTACTAACGGTCTTAGCACATAAGGATTATCTTCAAGATTTGCAAAATTAATATATACACCATTTTTGTAAACAAACACTTTATTTACATAAAATAAAATAGAATATTTTTATTCTAATAGGGACTTTATAGAAATAAGGTTCATTTTCAAACTTGGAACCATATATACATTATCTAGTATAATATACGATTTCTGTAAACAAAATCGAAGTCTTTTCATTGTCGTAGCTGGGCGACATGCCCAGTTCCAATGTGCATCATCATCTTTCTAGCCTCTAGTTGCCGCCAGGAACTAATTCCCTAAAATGAAGAACAAACATAGTTAGTGGCATCTGAATCTATTATCCAGACTGAATCAAAATTCTCTACTAACCAAGGCCTTCTTCTTTTATGCCAAGTGTTTAGGACAATTCCTCTTTCAGTATCTCTCTTGGTTGCAATAGAAACAGATTCCCTTTGCAGCCTTGACCTTTTTGCCCTTCTGAGTAATAGCTGGTGGGTTAGCTTTCCCCTTTCCATCTCTCTTCTTCTTCCACTTTTTGGTATTGGAAGAAGAAGACACAAACTTAATTCCAGAAAACGATCTCCTGTAGAACTTTTTAGAGGACAAGTCAACATTTGTCTCACCCTTATGTTCCTTAGATTTGATCAAGAATTGGAAAGTTTGTAGCTCATTGAGCAAGGTGGTAAAATTGTAGTCAATCCTATTCATAATATCATTGCTAAAGAACTACAAGAAACTTTCAGGTAAAGATTCCAAGATGAAGCTAACCTGACTGGCCTCATCGATGATAAACCCATTAGTCTCGGTCACATTAAAGTGGACCATCATGTTGAGAATGTGTTCTCGAACAGATGCCCTTTTTTGCATATAGGCATTGAAGATGTTTTTCAAAGTGTCATGTCTGAGTTGAGCAGACCGTTGTTCGAACACTCCCCATAAGGATTTTATGATCTCATTGGCAGTGATCATAGGCTCATTCTTCTTGACTAAGATTTCAGAAAGGCTTGCCAAGATATATGCTCGGGCCTCTT
This sequence comes from Benincasa hispida, assembly GCF_009727055.1. NCBI lineage: Eukaryota > Viridiplantae > Streptophyta > Magnoliopsida > Cucurbitales > Cucurbitaceae > Benincasa > Benincasa hispida. The sequence continues at coordinate 75,821,653 of NC_052360.1, read as the reverse complement.
CATTTTCCCATACCTAACGTTCATATGCCTCTCAAACATTTTGAGTGCATTTTGAGCTAGTACAAGAGGACAATCCACCATAAGAACAAATCTTTGGTCGTTGATGGTTAATATTGTGTTGAGAATGTTTTTCCATGCAATGTAGTTTTCATCAGTAAGTTTGTCGGCGACAAGTAAATTAAGAGTTGCGGAAGTCATTTTTGTCATTTGATTAAACATAAAATTTATTTATATTAGTATTCAAGCATTACCCATTTGGAAAAACCAATCAAATTTAGCAAAATAATATAATGCACCCTATGTGACATCTATTTTTTAATGATGTTTCAATGGAGCAGGGTAAAAGCCACCGTAGAGTGATCAAGTACCCCTTCACTGAAATGAGACCATCTCAACCAATATATAGAACAACTCCTTGTTACTGTAAATATCATTCATCATTGTTCAGTCCAGAAACTGTTAACTAGCTTAACATTTTCTTGTAAGTGTAATCCCTCATTTTAGATTCTAGAGTTTCGTTCCAATGATCCAACTGTAGGAAAAAACCGATTAGGGCAAAAACTAAGCAATCCTATCCATTTATGAAGTTTGAGTAAAGAGTCATGCAAATGCCATCTGTAGGTGGAAACAAGAAAAGGTGTCTCGAGGCCAAGCATGAAAATTTACTGTAAACTAATGGGAGAGACCGTGGGATGTGTTGACATACGTCCCACTCCCACTTACTATAAACACTCTCTTGGTATTGACCTATACAAACACCACATGTAGGGGGACACAAACAAAGGTGCTTCGAGGCCGAGTATAGATCTCATGGTGTGAACTTTGAGAGAGAAGCATAAAAAGGAAAAATTAAGTGTCATATACCCAATTTCCTTCCAACTGAGTGTTTTACCTAGGATTATTTCACTTAGAAAAATAACAGCTATTTATTTTTACTACGTGATTGTTTAAATTTGTTGAAAAGTTTCTTTGGATACTTAAACAACTTTGATTAATTTTATTAAACACTTTAACAAACCTTAATAAACAATTGTATGCTTGTAGTAAATCTATTTAATTCACCTTTTCAGGTCAATTCCCAGGTAGGGATGTTCCGTTTCGGTCAACTTAAATACCTTAGCCTCAACAAAACTAGTCTTAGACAAAAAATCCCTTATAGATACATTTACTACAAATTTAATCCTTTAATTAAAAACCAATTTAATCCTCTTAAATTGATTAACATATTAAACCTATTTCTAATGTCATTAGAAATGTGAACTTAAGTCTTTGTGAATCACACTTTAAAACTATTTTAAGAACCTAAGTTTGCATGCAACTCTGAATTATGGATTTTAATTTCTAATTTCACTTAATTATAACAATTATAAAATGAAATGAAATAAACTAAAACCAATCATTGCATGTGAAAGCTTACTTAGGTAAATTATAACAATTATAAAATAACGTAAAGTAATTTCATGCTTCATGCAATCCCATTTCATTACTTAACATATATAACACTTGTATAATAAAGTAATGAAATAATTAATAACATATATTCACAAATACATCCAACTATATATTATAACTCTTATAATATAAATGATGCATGATAATGTTATTAATGCATGCAAACATATATTATAACATTTATATTATATGATGCATGAGGATGCTATAAAATTAAACCATGCAACTATATATTATAACATTTATGATATAAATGATGCATGAATAATGCATAACATATGGTGGGATTTTGCTATATGGCATACATTATGACATATATAAATAATAATAAACCATACATCAAATGCATAATTTAAACAAAAATTATTGGACCAGGATCAAACTCCTAAAAAACTAATTAAATTAATATAACATATATATTGTGTTAATTAATTAAAAGCTAACTATTACAAAATAATAGCCAAACCGGTTCAAAACAGGTGAACCAGGTCTTGAGTCACACGAACCGAACCACCCAACACCTGAACCGCCCTTGAACTACCGAACCAAGTAAATTAGACGTGAACCAGATAAAGCACGAACTGAACCACGCGTGAACCGAAAAAATATTTCCTTCTCAGAGCTTTGCAACGCTACAAAATATTTTTCCCTTCCGCCCTTCGCAGCATTGCAACACTAGGGCACAACATTGCAACGCTACCGTACAGTTGTGAATTCTGTCGATCCTCCTCCAATTTGGGCCTCGTTTTCTCCAGAAAATCGTAGGAATCAACACAAACGACTCAAGACTTTTAAATTATAGACTCTATTGAAATTAAATGCCCAAAACACCAGACCCTTACAAACCAATTTGTAAAGTAAAAGCAATAACTCTAAAATCTAATCTCGCAGATATCCAAAAATTGCAAACCATTCAACAATCTATTCATCACATGAACAATTTTATTGAACGCAAACCCACTATTAAAACTGTAAAAGCATTTTAGAAAAAATAAAAAATGGGACCAAGAATGTCGTTCTGATATCAATTGAAGGAACCCTAAAGTCCACTGCAGAAGCGGAATCGATCCCAAATTTTATTTTCACCGAATTGAAAATTTACAGTACAAAAAAAATTATGCATTACCTAGAAAAATTACAACATGCTTCTTTAATAATACAAAGAGAAAGGGATTGGATGATGCTTACCCTTGAAGAACCGAAACCTTCTTGACGAAATCCTCCTTTCCAAATTGATCTACCACGAACCAAGAGGCCGTCAATGAGGATACCATCACAAACTTTTCCTCTGTATTCTTTATAAAGGAAGAGAATTCTTAGGAGTGTGTGGGTTCTGAGATCTTTTTGGGAGAGGGAGAGAATTTGAGAGAGAATTTTCTCAGGGGAAACAGAATCACGCACAATCTCTCTGTGAAGAAGAAGACAAAGATTAATTTCCCCTCAACCTGCCTACTCACCACGTAATTGACTGAGAGGGAATTAAGGGGAAGGAAATTATTTTCCTCCGTTTAATTTTAAAATAAATTAAAATAATTTTATTTAAATAATATATATATATATGTACATACATACATACATACATACAACTAGCTTATTATATGTATATATAACCATATGTTACATCATATATAACATATAATCTATATAAATATTTAATTCATCTCAAATAAATTTTATATAAGTGTATCAATATATTATATTAATTATATTATATATAATTTATTTAATTTAATTATATTACATATAATTAATTCCTTAATTAATTTGAACAATTCAAATTAATCTAAAATTGATTCTCAATAATCCCTGTTGAGTTACATAGGAAACCTTATGGCCTGTGAAGCTCCAATGGTACTTGAATAATTAATTAAACTCCTTTAATTAAATTTAATTAAATTATTCAACATCCATTAACTGTTGTCACTCCACTAAAGACCGATAGTGAACTCTTCACACTACAGATATATTTCTGTATGCATTAGATATAACTAGTCAACATTGTGATGACTTTCACAACTTGCTCGTAAGTCAATTAAGTCAAAATTACCATTTTGCCCTGTAGTTACATCTAACTCCTTAAGTACTACTAATATCTCTGATGAACAATAAGTCATAGCCCAACTATGACCAAATATTTCTCAGGCCAAGAGAAGGTGTGGTGCACATTGTTCAAGCCTCGGAATCAGCTCTTAGGAAGCAATTTATTCGACTCTATTCCAACATTTGAGTGAATTTTGTCTTGTGTAGCTGTGTTCCCAACTCCCCAATCAAACGAATCCTCAAAATGATAAGCTTGTTGAGTCACGATCTGGCCACACTCACCCATATAAATCAAAGGATTGCCCTCATAAACAGGAATTCAGAACTCACTTAGGATTAAGGTCAAGTCACCCATGGTCATCCTAGTAAAATGTATGTCTCTTCTAGCAACGGTGTTATATAGAAGTCTATTCATTTCGTGATCCGGTCTTATATAAACTCTCTGTATAGAATATCCTTGCATGCATATCTTCACACGAATGATCAGGATCAGATCATTTGTAGTACTTTACAACAATTGTAACATCTACAAAGCGGGTCGTATTCGTAATGTCACCAGGATAAGGTACCCAATGTTATCCATATACTACAGACCATTTAGTTTATCATTTAAACATGATCCCCTTGTATGTCTCTATATATATGTTTAAGCTAAAGAAGATAACATTTGATGTTAGTTTATTGATTTTTGGGTTAATTCTACTAAATGTCGAATAAAATATTTCATATTTTATTAAATAAATAAAATTATTTGTATATAACAATTACAAACTACATGAATGATCAGGATCAGATCATTTGCAGTACTTTACAACAATTATAACATCTACAAAGCGGGTCATATTCGTAGTGTCACCAGGATAAGGTACCCAATGTTATCCATATACTACAGACCATTTAGGTTATCATTTAAACATGATCCCCTTGTATGTCTCTATATACATGTTTAAGCTAAAGAAGATAACATTGGATGTTAGTTTATTGATTTTTGGGTTAATGCTACTAAATGTCGAATAAAATATTTCATATTTTATTAAATAAATAAAATTATTTGTATATAACAATTACGAACTACAGGATCTACGAGATTTAGGGAATAAACCTCAATAACTATTACATTATATGGTTTAACAATAATAATTCTTATTTATTAAACACTTAAATAAACCTTAATCATTCATTACATGCTTCTAAAATATGGCCTAATTCACCTTCTAGATCAGTTCCTAGGTAGGGGTATTTCGTTTCCGTCAGCTTAAATACCCTAGTTTAGATAGAACGTTCCTAAGAAAAAGGTCCCTTATAGGCAATTATTTTCTAAATTTAATGTTTTACAGAATTAATTTTAATCCTATTAAAACAAATTAAAAAGATTAGCCTATTTCTAATCTCATGAGAAACGCTTTTAACATAAGTCGAAGTGAATTAATTTTAAACCATTTAAAATTAATTTGGACCTATGTTTGCATGCAACTTTTAATTATAGATTTTAATCCAGTTCTTTAAACTTATAACCATTATAAAGTAATGAACTTATTAAAACCTATAGTTTGCATCTAATGGCATTGATCAAATATAACAATTATATTTATCTATGCATCTAATGATATTGATCAAATATAACAATTATATTTATCTAAGTAATGTCATGCTCAATGCAAAGTTTATTTTCATCTAATAAAAATAACACTTAAAATTATCATCCATGAAAATAAACATACACAAGCATTTTCATTAAACAATATAACACTTATATTATTATTAACGAAAGTAATTCACGTGCTATGATGCATGGACATACTTAAATAATCATGCAACCATAATATAACACTTATATTAAAAGGATGCATGAAACATGTTTATCCTAAGGTGGGATTTTAAAGCAATATGGTATATAATATTCAACATATAAATCATATAATTTAAACATACATCTCATGCACATTCAATTATATAAAAGACATCAATAGATTGATATTTGGCATCCTAATAAAATGATTAAATTAATGTAGTCAAATTATACTAATTTAATTATAAACAAATAAAATCTAAAATTCTAAAATATTACAAAAAAAATAAAAAAAATTACTTTTGTTCAGCGGCGACGACGGATAAACCAGAGCTCAAAATGACAATCCAACCATTCAAAATGAGACTCTATGTTTCCTGAACATACTGCCCAAATTTCAGCATGATCCAATCTTTAGAACTCTGACTATCGAAAGATTTGTAAAAGCTGTCCCTGAAAAACCGAACTGTACTGTATTATTTCTCTCCCTTTTTTTCTTGTTTTACCTTTGTTTTCCCGGGATCTTTTCACAACAACTTTTTTCCTTGAACTATAAAGACTTACAAACTTGATTTAAAAATGCCCAAAAATAATGGGCCCCTACATGAACAATTTCCAGGTGATAGAGTTAGAGGTTGAAAAACCTCGCCTTTTTCTACCGTCTGGTATATCGTATATTTTTTAGTTTTGTTCTCCTTGTTCTCAAGAGTCTATTTATGCTTTTCTTTATTTCGACTCTTTTGGGTCATTTGATTCTTTTGATTTTTGATTTTTTTCTTTTTTTTGAAAAAATCAATATTCGACCTATCTAGTTCTTTCCAAAAGATGGGAACTCATATGGCCTTACCGGGCCATATCGACTCATCTAAGAAGAGACCAAAGAAATAAAATAATTTCTTTGTACTTGGACAGGGGACAGATCACGTCAAGTAACCAACGTTAAAAATTTGCGCTTCTTAGAGATAGCTAGGGGAAAAATTTTCTTTTAATTATTTTCTTGTTTTTTTAAGCGTAACTTTTAAAATCAGTTTTAAAGTTTTAGTTTAGTTTCTTTTATTTATTTTTAGTTTTAGTAGGGTTAGGTTTAGTTTAGTTTTAAATTCTATATCTATATAATATATATATATATATATATATATATATATATATATATATATATATATATTAAAGTGCAGCGTCGCGATTGTTGCAATTGTAACATTACAACCTAACGAGGCAGAACTGCGTTAAATCACAGTTCTGCAGCGAAAAGAGTTATTCTTTTCACCCTATCCTTCGATTTTTAGCCATTCTCTCTCAAATCCCTCCAAATCTTTCACCGATTCTTCACCCAAATCACAAAAATCTTGCAATTCTTCTTGGGTTTCATCTAATCTTCAAGGTTTATTATTATTATTATTTTACTTTTCAACCTTTTATTCATGGGTTTCATACCCAAATTGAATTCTAGGGCAATACCCTACTATCGAATTCATCCATGTTGATTCCTTTTTGTTTTCTACTTCTGTTGTAGCACTATTCCTCTGTTCGATTTCATTTTTTAAATTAGTTTTGTGGGCATTGGAACTAGAATTCTCTTCTTTCGATGTTTTTTCCTTTTCAATACTTGGTTGGTGCAAAATCTCTATGACACTTTCCTGCTCAATTTTGTTTCATAGATTGTTGCTAATCGGTCTAAGAAATCTGCCATTTACATTTTATGATCTCGGATCCACCTTATTTTGTATTTTGGCAATGAGGTTAACGTTTCTTTGATTTTAGATAGATATGCTACCATTCTTTGATCCTTGGTCTGATATTCGACTGTTACTTGCTTTATAATTAGCTAAAAATCACTTGATATTTAAATATTTAAAATGTTTAATTTTTTTGCAATTCTTAACCCCGTGAAGAGAGCTTCATATTCTGCCTCATTATTTGAAGCCTGAAAACTGAATCTCATTGTGTACTCTAGATGTTTTCCCTAAGCAGATACAAATAGCAATCCTACTCCACATCCTTTTGTATTTGCAGACCCATCCACAAACAATGTCCACGGGATCTCAAAAGTAGTTTATTGGAGAGACTTCACTTCTAATTTGGTTTCAGCTTTGACTTGTCTTAAGATGACTTTATTGTTGGCTTTTTGGCCCTTAATCTCAAATTGATTGATTTTAATTAATTCATTCATTAATGTTTTGATGATAACAAATATGAATTTATTCACTAATAATTTTAGTATTTTGAATAGTCTATTGCGTAGAGTTTGGAATAAAGATTTCAATGCAATTTGATTCACTTAAATCAGAGCTCAGATGAAGAAGATATGGCTGAAACAAGCTAAATGGAAAAATCCTAACTAATGACATGACATATTTTTTCATCAAAGCGGACCAATTAAAAGGTGTCACTTGGAGCAATGGACGAGTGACACAAAGTGGGCTATTTATTTTTTGATTGATTTTAAAAAGAAAATGAACTTAAAAAGAATATGAATTTAATATTATTTTATGTTTGATGTCTAACAGCTAGTTTTGGACACATGGTGGACATTTGTTTTTTTGTTGGGTTTTAAAATAAATTATTTTAAAATATATATGTTTAGCATATTAGAGCACGTGCACACATTGGCTTCAATTTTTTGAGGTTTGATTACATCTTGGGTTCAATTTTTTAGATGTGTTTGTCTTTGTTCTCGTATTTGCCTTGACGTTCTCTGATTTATCTTACTTTCTTGAGGTTGAAATGTTGTAGAGCTAGAAATGACAAGTTGTATGTATTGAGAACTTGTTTGTTTTCCATAACTTGTTTTTGAAGTTGATCATTGTTTGTCATATTTTCTTACTATATTTACAATCATGGATGCACAAGAGTAGATTATCCAAAGATTATGAATTGGGTATTGAAAACTTCATAAAATTTGGATTTTCTAATACAAATAGCTTCTATATTTGTTGTTCTTGTTTGAAATGTGGGAATTTTGAAAGGAATAGTAGCAAGGATATTATAAACCATTTATATGTCAATGAGATTGATGAAAGTTATAAAATTTGGATTGGTACATGTGTGGATAGATGGATGGTGTTGTTCATAGAAGCTTTGGAAATGTATTTTTTGAAACTGTTCATATTGGATTGACTATTAGAATTATGTTCCATAGGTTGTATATATTGACAATGTTAAAGAAGTTAATTTTTATAAAGAGATATTGGTGGGGTTTTTTTGTTGGTATATAAGTTTATCAATGCATGTATATTGTTTATTTGATTGATGAATGTATGTCATGTATATACCAAATGTGGTTGTTAGATCAAAATATAGGGATAGTTATAGGTAAAAAAGGCAACATTGTAGATTTTTCTAAAAAAATAACAAGTAAATTTCTTGACCTTTTTTAAATGTCAAGTTCACAAAATTTCTTGATGTTTTTTCCTTGTCAAGAATACCCATATTCTTGACATTTCAAAAATGTCAATTGTCTGTGTTTCTTGACGTTTTTTAAATGTCGAGTTCACAAAATTTCTTGACGTTTTTTCCTTGCCAAGAATTCCCATATTCTTGACATTTCAAACATTTCAAGTGTCTGTGTTTCTTGACATTTTTTAAATATCAAGTGTCACTTTTCTTGACGTTTTTAAAACGTCAAGAAAATCGACATTCTTGACACTGGCTTCCTTGACGTTTTTAAAAACATCAAGAAAATTCATTCTTGACATTTAAAAAACGTTAAGAAACATTTTTTTTGTAGTAGTGGGAGCCGATCTCGAGTATGCCTTTAAGTCTTTAAAAAGTTTCTCACATTCCTCAGTATATTCAAATTGAGTCCCCTTTCTTAGAACTTTGAAAAAGACAAACACTTATCCGTGGCCCTGCTTACAAAACTATTAAATGATGTTATACTTTCATTGAGGCTCTGATGTTGCTTGAGGTTTGTTGGAGATGACATTTCTATGATAGCTTGAATTTTATCTAGGTTGGCCTCTATACATCTTTGGTGAACAATGAAACCTAGAAACTTTCCTGGCGTTACTCCAAAGGCGCATTTTCTTGTATTTAAATTCATTTTGTATTTACTGAGTACTTGAAAAGTTTTGTTCAGGTCGGCCTCATGTCGGTCTACCTTGGTACTTTTTACTAGCATATCATCCACGTACACTTCCAGGAAAATATGTGGTTTACCATTCTTTGGTATGTAGCCCTTGCATTTTTAAGACCAAATGGCATGACTTAAAAAAGAAGTTTTCTCTTGATCGTCTTCATGCATTTTGATTTTTTATATAACCTGAGTATGCGTCCATGAAACTTAGCATCTCGTAACCTATTGTGGCATCTACTAACTAATCTATTATTGGAAGAAGGAAACCATCTTTGGGGCATGCTTTATTTAGAATGATGAAATTGATACACATTTGTCATTTTCCATTTGCCTTCTAAATTAGCACTACATTTGAAAGCCACTCTGGACAGTCAACTTCTCTAATGATACCTGCCTTGAAAAGATTTTCGACTTGTTCGGCTATCATTCACGACGTTCTTAATTAAAAACTCTATGCCTTTGTATTATGGGCTTAAAATCTCTATTAACACTCAATTTGTATACTATTGCATTGGAATCTATTCCTAGCATGTCCTCGTGTGACTAGGCAAACACATCCGCATTTTCCTTAAGAATGGAAAGCAACATTGCCTTTTGTTCAATTCCCAGCTTGGTCCCACTGTCAACTCTTTTTTCTGTGGATATGAGAGGAATAGATTCCAAGGAATTTGTGAGTTACCCTCTCTGGTTGACCTCGTATCCTCCTAGTTTCACTTTGGTTTTGATTTCTCCTAAACTTTCCTCGACCTCGACCTGGCCTGAGCTTTCCTTCTTGGCCTCGACTTGGCTTAAGGTTTTTACATTGGCCTTGGCCTGTTTTGAATTTTTCACTTCGGCCTCACTCTGGCCTAAGCTTTTCACCTTGGTCTCGGCCTAGCTTGGATTTCTTACTTCGGTCTTGACTTAGCCTAGATTTTTAACCTCGCCCTTGGCCTGGCCTAAGCTTTTTACCTTGGCTACGACTTGACATGAATTTTAAACTACAGCTTTAGCCTGGCCCAAGCTTTTCACCTCGGCCACGGTCGGGCCTCAATTTCTCACTTCAGCCTCAACCTGGCCTAAGTTTTCCTTGGTCTCGGCTCCTAATGCAAAGTGAACCATGTATATCGTTGTCTCTTTCCGCCTTTTTCTTTGTCTGAACTGATTCTTGTTTTAACGTTGTCTTTTACGTGGTTCTTGGCTTTGGATGTTAGATTGCTTCATATTTTTTCCACAACATCTGCTCTCTTTACAAAAAATATAGGTCTCCTTTGTTGAGCACCTTGGATCTTCCTCGTGTAGGCCTTGCCTCATTTAATTTTTTGGAATTCGAGCTAAATATTTTTTCCCCAAATTCTCAGGATTTCTCTGATTTCAACTCCACTTCTTCCTTAGGGGAACGAGGTCGACTCGAGTGTGTAATGCCTGGGAGGTTTCTTTGCGCTTCTAAGAGTCCCTTAATTTAAGCTAAGTTTTGATCTAAAGCTTTCACCCATGCTTCTAAAATTGTGAATCTTGTCTTCGCCTCTTTCTCGGGAGACGAGGCTGAGGTAGGCTATAGAAAAGGTTGTTGTTCTCTTGTCGACTCATCTTTTTCTTTGCTTAAATGGCGTGTTCTTGAGACCTTCTTGTAGGTGTCGCACTTCACACCATAGACGGTGACAGCTGTTGATGGCAAAATTTGGCCAATAGAACTCATTTAACTTCACGTGCCTTCATGGTGAATTTGTATTTTAGGAGAGAAAATTACCTGCAAGACAATCAAAAGGGTAATACACCTATGTGGTGCCTGCCACTGGCACTTTGATAGTTAATACTTTTCACAGATATCAGGACAAGTAGTTTTTAAGGAGGAGATGAGCTTACCTTTCTTGGAATTGTCATGTTTTATTTATAGTTGAGTCCTAAAGGTCTTCCTTATCCCAATTGGAGATGAAGATATATTTCTTTTTCCTACTCTAAAATCGAACGTGTGAGGCTTTTGATCGGGCTATTGAGGATATTCTAATAAAGAGGGCCGATCCAAATCGACATCACTATGGGGGATTTTGTGCCCTCAACCTTGGCCTTCGGGGCCAAGGCAGGCCTTGGGCTTTCAAAGCCCACAGCAAGCAGGCTGAGGCCAAGTGGACTCTTTGAGCCCAATGTATCCTTCCTTTATTTATTGGAACTTTCATGGGCCTGTTCTTTAGCCAGGTTCTCATAGGTATCCGCCCTATGATGGAGATCAAACCAGGGATACAAATCGGGTCCTCGATCGGGGACAGGGTGGGGATGGGAAGGTATCCCCGCCCCGTTTCCGTCCCGACCCCGCCCTAAATATATTTTATTAATAATTATATATATATATATATATATTACCTTTTATTAATTTTTTAATATATATATAATATAATTAACTTTTATATTATAATTTTTAGGGAAAGTTGCAAATATACCAATCAGGAAAAAAATTATTGGGAGATATAACATAATGTAAAAAAATTACAAATATGGTAAAATTTAGATAGTCTATCTATGATAGACCATACTGCTGGTAAGAGTCTATCAATGACAGAAGTCCATCGCTGATAGACTTTGCTATATTTGCAACTTTTTTAAAATGATGTTATACACTTAGTTATTATCCCTAAAAATACTATCAATTGCAATTACCTTAATTTTTAATATATATAACATAATTAACATACATATATACATAGATATATATACATAGATACATATCTATATATGTATGTATTACATATGTATATATGTACCTATATCTATATGTACATACGTACGTACATACGTAGATACATACGTACATATGTACGTATATACATAGATATATACATATGTACATATCTATACATATATATATATATATATATAACAATAGCTTTTTAGCTACTATTTTCTATTTTCTTTTATTTTCTTTATAATATAATTAACTTTTAACTCAGTATTAAATTTACAATAAAAAATCTATAAAATAAAAAAATAATAATATTAATTTTTATCTAAAATATTTACAATTTTAATATAAAAGACCAAATTTAATGATTATAAATAATTAATTAATTAAAAATAAAAAATATAAATGGGAAATTTTCCCCGTAGGAACCCAATTCGGGGAGTGGAGATTCTTTGACCTCGACCCTGACTCCCCAAAACGGGAAATGGAGCAGGGATGAGTGGGGATGGGGATGGGGAGTGCATCCCCAGTCCTACCCCACCCCATTGTCAACCCTACTTTCTTAGTTTAATCTTGACCTTTTGCCGATATGAAATTACCTATAACATATATCATCTGGAAAAAGAAAACATATTTCTAAATTGAAGAACATTGAGAGCATGTAAAAGCTTTAGTAGCATGAATAAATATATTCTCCTCTCGAGGAACATTACAAAAAAGAGCAATATTAACCTCCAATGCGTCGGACTCCACTCGGTTTAAAAGTCTGATAACCTCCAATGCGTCGGACTCCACGATTAAAGAACTAAAATTGTATCCCATTTATAATGCTTTTTTCTTTATAAATTTTTTATCTCGTTTATTTTTTCAAATAATACCATTTTTAATAAGTTACAAGTTTAGTCCTTCCCCACTCATTGGACTCAAAACTTCTAAAACTGTTTGATGGATTCATAACTTTTTAACTTTTTGTCTACTAAATCCTTGGACTTTCAATTTTGTGTCTACCAAGGGTCCAAACTTTTTGAAGATTTTTAAATTTAATTAGTCAATTAGAATCTAATTTGAACTTTATAACTAATAGAATCCTAAGCCCCGTTTCGTAATTATTTAGTTTTTTAATTAATTTATTGATTTTTTATCTACTTTTTTATTAAGGCTATTTTTAAATATAGAAAAATAAATCAAAATATTTACAAAATATTGCAAAATTTTAGAACTATCAATGATAGACACTGATAGACACAGTGTCTATCAATGTCTATCAGCGTTTATCATTGATAATTCTAAAATTTTACTATATCTTGTAAATATTTTCAACAGTTTTACCATTTAAAATAATTGGAAAATTTGTATGGATGACCCAATTTTTGGGTCCAAAATGTCAAATGACCTATTTTTAAAAAATAATGTCAATTGACCCTCTGCTTACATCATCACAGGATAAGATTACAAAAATACCCCTCCAGTCTATACAAGTGCGCTCAAACTCAACGGTCGTCCCACTCTACTCAAAATTATCATGTAAGTCTTGTTCAACCTCGCTCTGCAAAACCATCGTCCATCTACTGCCGTAATTGAAGTTCTTTACTGGGTTAGTAAATTTAATTTTTGTCTTCCATGTTGTGTTGCGTCTGTTTAGGTTGGTTTCGTTTGATCGGTCGTCACATTCATAACTGGTTTCGAGGTTTAATTGGTCGCATATGTTTTTTATTTTGGGTTTCGATGTGTTCTGCATTGGTTGAGGACGAAGAAGATATAGTTAGAGTCAAACAAGGTAGTGGATGAGTTTTGTGAGAGCGAGATGGGCTAGAGTAAGATAGGATAGACTGATTCGAGCAAAAACGAGATGGGCTAGAGCGAGACGAGCAAAACCGAGACGGGCTAAAGCGAGATGAGCGAAAGAGAGATGGGCGAGAGCGAGATTAGCGAAAGCGAGATTAACGAGACTTTAATAGTATGTTTTGTTAGTGATTTTTTAGTACGAACCTGTTAACTGATAAACTGAATGTTCATACAATGTAGGAGTAATTTAAGATGTCAAAATCTTTGAAAATTCGTGAAGTTAATAGGTTTCCTGGGCAAGTAACTTGCCTGGCCCACGTTCCCAATGCCAACAAGATTGTAAAGCAAAAGCTTATCGGAAGACAGTTAGAGATGTTCAAGAAAACAGTTTTTGGTCGCTTTCTAGCATTGAACTTGTATTCAACAGCCCATTAATCTACCATATGTTATTGAGGGAAGTGAAAAATTCAGGAATGGACTCAATTAGTTTCTTTGTCAGAGGAAAGGTCGTCACATTTTCGAAGGATGAATTTTTATTGATCATTGGTTTGTGGCGGTCTCCTACTCGAGTTAGACGGAGTGAGGAGTCTTCACAAGATCTTTTTACGAGGTACTTTGGCAGTCGGTCGACCTCAGATGCATTCCACTTGAATTTTCTTGAAGAAGAATACAAAAAAATTGGTATTTGAAAATGACCATGATATTGTGAAAATTACCCTAGTATATTACACAGAGGTTGCAATGATGGGTAAAAACAAGCAAAAGAATGTTGTCGATCGTACTCTATTTGACGATGTTGAAGACATAAACTACTATAGCAATTTTGATTAGGGTACAATTATTTGGCAGAGGACACTCACCGCCTTGAAGATCGCACTTAACGACAAGGTTGGTTTATACAAGGAGAGGGTGAGGGGAAATAAAAATTATGTTGTGAAATACTCACTCCATGGATTTCCCTAAGCATTCCAGGTAGATGTTCCTTAATTTAACTTTATCGTTGGTTTAACATTAACATAGTTATAAATTTGAGTTGTGGATGTACGAAATCCTTTCGCCAATAGCAGGGAACGTTGCCACTCGAAAGAGCAAGATACCCATTCCTTGTATATTACGGTGGTCATGCTCCCACTCGGTGTCATTCAAAGCACTCGAGAGAGACATTTTTTAGTCTCAAAATGTAAGTGTAATCTATTTAGCCACAACATGTTTATTCGGTAGTTAATGCAGACAAAACCAAAGAGGGTCTTGTCATGTCTGATGCTGAGAAGGAGTTTCGGGACATCCCAATTGATAGACGGGTCGTAAAACAAGCACACTCCGACACTGAGAGTTCGGGAAGCTCTAGTAGTTCAAATAGTGGTAGTAGTTTAGAAGGCGGGGAAGGTGAACAACAGGGTAATTCAGAAGGTGGAGTGAGAGGTGAGAATCTGATAGGGACCAAAACATCCACCAGCCTATTTACACCCCTAGCGAGGATATGTTTCATGATGTGCTGGTGGGTGACGTACGTCCTGAGTCTGAGGAGAAGTGTTCTGTCCCGGAGGTTTCGCCACAGGTAGAGAGGCAATGTTGATCCTAGTGTATATGCGTACCTGCAGAGCATTGACAGCTCAATAACGAGCTTGGATGCCCGTGTATCGAACCTAGAGATGGACACAAGAGACATGAAAGCACAATTGTCAACTATTTTGTCTCTATTACAGTCTATGAAGGGTTCCACGGTGTTGAGGCGACGAAGTCTCCCACTCCACAGACAGGCCATGATGCCATTATATCCCCCATCCCGACTGTATGTAGGTCACCTACCCCACCTATACGTAGGTCAGACATGTGACTCTAAACCCTCTCCTAACGTATATCTTGTTTTGGATGTAGACTCTAAATATCCTATTTGAGTTCATGAAAGATAAATTCTATAGGCGACCAAACATGTGTATGACTCGCTTCACACTCCTGCCAATTGGAATAATGGTAACCATTTACTGCACTTTTGAATAGGAATACGTTGGTTGACTATTATGTGTTTTAATGTTCTTTTTGCCGTGTATAGTCACCTTAATTCTCGAGATGGGGTTTATAAACATGTTAAGAACAAGTCGACCTTGGATGCTGCCGTAGCATGAGTGGATGAGACGTTACCAGATTATGTCATGGGTAAATTTGATGTCAAATGGTCAAAGTGGACTTCGTATACACGACAATAAACATTTATCAGCATTGGATGTTGATAGCATTAGATCTAAATAGAGGTTGGTTATTCGTATTTGATTTACTACCGCCCACGACATCGAAGAAGAAGCTGGAGTCTTTCCTTGGATTGTTGACTTACACCCTACCATTGCTTCTTCACTACTGTGACTTGAAACGTTGGAAGCTGGACATCGAAATGTCTCATTGGAAGATATCCCGACCTACCTGTACGAATACACAGCACGAGTCGTTAGATTGTGGAATATTTGTTGTAAAATTCTTAGAACATTTAGTGACTGGTAGTGCCTCATCTGTAATAACTCAGGATAATATGACTGAATATAGGATGCAATTGGCATGTCAATTGTGGACGAACACTCTATATTATTGACGTACATGTATATTATGTATGTTATGTTATTGACAATATTATTTTTTTGATATTGCAACATAATTGGAGACCCATCAATAACAAACAATTTAATTGTTAGGAAACTGATTCTTAATAAGACTTTGATTAACGTAACCGGTCGGCACAACAGCTAAACGATGACTAAGTTCTTTATTAAATGATAAGCGTCAAACAGGACTAAACGGTCACTTACAGTTGTTACCCAACCATTTATCAAATGCTAAATGATTGTTTATAAGTTCTACACGGTCGCTAAGAAATACTAGACGCTAGCTTACAAAATACTCCGCAATCGCTTACAAATTCCTACACGATTGCTTATTATTTATTACAGGATCTCTTACCAGTTACTATACGATCACAGTGCTCCGCTACACGATCGCTTAGAAGAAGTAAACGATAATCATTAATTACACTTATAAAAGGGAGAGCAAGATATGCGAGATGGACTTACAAAATACTATGTGATCGCTTACAAACTCCTACACGATCGCTTATAATTTATTATGCGATCGCTTATAGATTACAACATGATCGCTTACCAACTATTACACGATCACAGGGCTCCGCTACACGATCGCTTAGAAGAAGTAAACGATAATCATTAATTACACTTATAAAAGGGAGAGCGAGATGCGCGAGATGGGCTTTTTTACCCAAATAAAAATACTAATTTTATTTTATTAATTTTTTTTTACAATCACTCAATTTTGATTCGGAAACTTCTTTTTAAAAAATCTATTTTAGGCTCTAAAGTTTAAACATGAAAATTATAATTTAAGTCAATTAACTTTCAAAAATATTTACTTTAAATTTTAAATTCTTAATTCTTTTAAAATAAAATTACATGGTGGTAGTTTTGAGGATTAAAATGCACATAGAATGTTACAGTTTTGAGGATTCGTAAATAGACAAGTGTCACATAGACAATTACATAGACAAGTGGCACATAGACAATTATAAAGACAAGTGGCACATAGACAATTACAATTGACCGACATTTGAATCATTTGGATTAGAATCAATAGGTCGCCCGGACGTCAGTGGTTCATTGTAGTTTTCCAGATTATGCCCGTAGTTCTGACATCTACCACATTTTATTTGTCTGCGTTGTTCTCCTCTTGATGGTATTCTTTGTACTCTTTGTCGCCCGACCTGTACCACTCTTCTAGAAGGTGCAATATGCTTTTCCACATATCCCAGAGGTCTCTTCCATTCAGATATGTGACTAAGTGGATTTACAGGCTCTGCATAAGTAGCCATGAGGGAGTCAACGCTATAGAATGGACTACACAAACCATGGACGGGGATGTTTCGTTCTCGCGCAGCCACAATCGCATGCGAACATGGGATACCGAGTGAGTCAAATTCCTTGCATGTGCATTCCTTCGTATGGAGGTTCACAATACTATCCAATCGATTGTCCCGCACATGGATCCTATAACAATCAATTGGCTCAACTCGATATCGTCTGCCTTTGTCACATTCAGTTGCTAATCAATTTTCACAGTAGTCTGAGTGTGACGTCATTCGAGATGTCCAATAATTTCTCCTTTCATAAAATGACTGGATGAGGCCTCGAACATGTTCCAATAAGCACATTATGGGCAGTTGCCGATATTCTTTGGTTAATGAATTGAAACACTCTGCACTATTGGACGTCATGTTATCCTATCTTCATTCTGTTTGGTAAAAACGCGCCCACCTTTCAAGACCAATATCCTCCAAATATTTTGACACTGCACCATTTCAAAAAGTACGTAGTTGGTCCCAGAGTGCTTGGAACTCTGACATGCGAAATGTCGTGGCTGCATCCTTGAACATCCCAACAATCGTGTTGTCCTTAAAGTTGGAAAGAATATTATTTTCTAGGTGGACCCAATCCCTGAACGGGAATTCCCCGAATCCCCGAAACGGGAAATGGAGTAGGGATGAGGACTACAAATCCCCAAAGAGATGAGGACGGGGAGTGCATCCTCAACCCCGCCTGTCCCATTGCCAACCCTACTTTCTTAGTTTGATTTTGACCTGTGACCTTTTGCCGATATGAAATTATCTATAATAGATACCATCTGAAAAAAGAAAAAAAAACATCTTTCTAAATTCAAGAATAACCTTGAGAGCATCTAAAAGCTTCAGTAGCATGAGTAAATTTCTTCTCCTCTCGAGGAATATTACAAAAAGAGCAGTATTAACATCCATACCAACAGAAAAGATATATTCAAGTCACTCCAATTTCAAACAACGAAGACTCCACCCCATTTAGAAGCTTGTTAACCTCCACATGTGTCAACTCCACGATTAAAGGACTAAAATTGTATCCCACATATAATGCTTTTTTCTTTATAAATTTTTTATCTCGTTTATTTGTTCAAATAATACCATTTTTAATAAGTTACAAGTTTAGTTCTTTAACTTTGAAGTTTATGTTTATTTGGACTCAAAACTTCTAAAACTGTTTGATGGATTTATGAACTTTTAACTTTTTGTCTACTAAATCCTTGGACTTTCAATTTTGTGTCTACCAAGGTTCCAAAAATTTTGAAGATTTTAAAATTTAATTAGTCAATTAGAATCTAATTTGAACTTTATAACTAATTTAACCCTAAGTTCCGTTTCATAATTATTTGGTTTTTAAAAAACCAAGGCAAAGTTTTAAAAGTTAAAAGAAGTAATTGTTAGATTTTTTTTTTTTTTTTTTTTTTTAAGAATTTGGTTAAGAATTCAAGTATTTAGTTAGAATAGATAAAAGTGATGGTAAAAAAAAGTTGATGAAAAGAGCATAATTTTCCAAATCCAAATAGTAAATTAAAAGAAAAAAAAATCAAAGTTTAAAGTAAATATTTACTCATGATTCATTAAAAATTACAGGTGAAGAATTAAAATCTTCCATCGATTTCTGTAGTTTATTCCTTTGGAATCAAATCATATTATTTGACTTTGTTTCTATTAAATTCCATAATTTTAGATCTACCTATATAAATTTTTTTTTTTTTTCCTGTGAAAGAATCTGCCTAAATAAATTTGTTTTGCTCTTATATGACCCAAAGTGATATTTTTTTTAATGAATGAAAAGTTTTCCTCTACACATGGAATCGTTTAGGATCCAATTATTTGAATGTGAAACACGTTGATTTAATTTAATAGTAGATCAGCAACCTTTCCAAGACCCTTGATCCAAAGATTATCCATTGGAAGGTAGAATTGTTTTGTTGCTTTGATTGGTGGCTCCTACATATTATATTTCATAAAATAAACACATTTTATTCTCACTTGATGAATTGAATAAAATTTGGCATAAATTTGAAGAAAAGTTTGAAAAAGTTAAATTCAACTGTGGTGGTCCAATGCTAAGATCAATAAACTATAAACCAAATTGTTTTTGTCTAATAATCAAGTGGCTGAAGAGATGGTGGGTGGTGGAAGGCAAAGAAGATGGTGGTCAAATAAAGGCTACATGAAAGGAAGAGATGAAATCAAACTTAATTGGAGAAAATTTATTCAATGTGATTATGGCCATCCTAATAAGATTGGATGTAGGGTTAAATCATAGTTTATTAAGAATACACATGCATTCAATGTTGTAAAATATTTAATGTATCATTGTTTCAACCTCCTTAAATAACTTCTTTTAGTATGAAAGCTAGGGCTTTTCAATATTTGTCTAGTGATATTTTTTTCAATAGAGATTAAAAAGCTCAAAAAGTGGAAGGTCATGTTTGAGGGTCCATTATAGTAAAACACTAATTAACCTTTTCCTCTGTGTAGACTTCACAAATTTTTGTTTGGAAGTAATTTTCAAGAATTTCCCTAATGAAGTGTGAATTGATGATTCGAAAAAGATGTTTAGCCTTTTATAGACCTCAAAGAGCTAGAATTTTCTCAAATCGGCATGAAGATATATCTTTACTTATCAGTCTTAACGAAAAGATGAGAGATTTCAATTAATGTGATCTGATTTTTCTAGAAGATCCTATAAATCTCGATATTTCTATAATATGTTATTGTATCATCATGTTGCTCCTGCAACTTGGGCACATTTTGGGAGTGATGTTGACCTTTCTTAGTTGTTCTACATTTTATGATCTTTGCATCTGTGACTTGAACATAAATTTGATAGTTTTACTTAAGAACACTCAAAATTAGGTCTCTTCAAACAAAAAATATATATATATATATAATAGACTTTTTTTACATTTATTTTTCCTTATTTCACTCATAATGGCTAAGAACACATGTTTGACTTGTTTTTACATAGTCACTCATCATGTTATAAGATGTGACATTAGACACCTACTTTTCACTCAATGGCTGAAGCTTTTAAGACTAAATAACATACCTAAGGGAGAGTTATCAACCTACTGTTGAGGTTGATGTCCTAAATCTCATGGATTTTGTAGTTTATAAATTATTTTTACACTAATTATTTACTTAATAAAATAAAGTGTTATTTTATTTGACATTTAGTTTCCATTAACCTAAATCCAATAAACTAAGATTTAAGGTTATTTAATCTAGCTTAAACATATATGTGGTGACATACAAGTGAATCATGTTTAAGTAATTATCTAAATGGTCTATAGTATATGGATAAGACTAGGTATACCTTATCCTGGTAACAATATGGATACGACCTACTACGTAATTGTTACAATTGTTGTAAAGTATTACAAATGATCTGATCCTGATCATTTATGTGGAGACATGTAGGGGGTAGGGTATCCTATATAAAGAGTTTGTACAAGACCAGACTACGAAATGATTAGTCTCTCTTTATAACGCCGTTACTTGAAAAGACTTACATTTCACTAGGATGACAATAAGTAACTTGACCTTAATACTGAATGAGTTATGAACTTCCAACTACGAGGGTGGTCATTTAATCTATATGGGTGAGAGGGACCAGATTCATCGAATCAATATATCTACCATTTTGGGGATTCATTTGAGTGGGGAGCTGGGAATGCAGCTTAACAAGACAGAGTTCACTCCTTCCTAGTGATAGGATAAGTAGATGAATTGCTCCTTTAAGGGCTGATTCTAGGTCTTGAACAATGAGGCGTCTCACCTTCTCACTAGCCAGAGAGGGGTCTAGTTTATAGTTAGACTATAACTAAATGTTCATTAGAGGGATCGACGGTACTTAAGGAGTTAGATGTAACTACATAAGTAAAATGATAATTTGACCTAGTTGTACTTACGAGCATTTGTGAAGGGTCAATGCACTGTTGATTGGTTATATCCATAGACACAGAAATATATCTGTAGTGCAAAGAATGCAGCTGTCAATCTTTAGTAGAGTGACCTACGATTAATAAATGTTGATTAATTTAATCAAATAGTTTAATTAATTAATCTCGTATCATTGAAACTTCTAATATGTAGGTTTACAAGGTCTCTTGTTAGCTCAATACGATTTAAATAAGAATTAATTAATTTTGGATTAATTTTAATTATTCAAATTAATTAAAGAGAATTAATTGTATAAGATGCAATTAATATAGTATATATAAATACATTATAATATAAAGTTCGATGAGAGAGAGAAGTATTTGAATATGATTCAAATATTAATTATATGAATGAGGTTTATATGAAACCATAGGTTAATTAATATGAACATAATTCATATTAAAACTATAGGTTATGTAAGAGAATATAAAGTTAGATTATATTATATATGATATAATATAAATGATAAAGTTATATTGATGAGATATAATATAAAATTTGATTATATTAATTTTAATATAATTAAATGTAACTCCCTACATGATGAAAGGAGTTATGAGAATATCTCCCTAAATTATTTGAGATAACAACACAGAAGAGATATTGGATACAGAACATGAAATTCACAGTGGTGTGAAATCTCTGCAATTCTTCTTCCTCTCATAGATCTCTTTCAAGAAAACTTCCTTCCAATTGCCTCACTAGAATTCGATAGACGAACCTACAACTCCGTCTTGGTTCTTACCTTGAAAATAGCCAAGGAAGGCTATTGTGGTAGTGTCCAAGAGAAATCCTATACGTTGTTGTGTTCGTGAGGAGGAGAAGAGTTTGTGATCTTTGGGAGAGGAGAACGTGAAGAAGTGTTTTTTTCATCAAGGGTAAGTTTCTCATCTTTCCTTTCCTCTCTGTACGTTTTTGGCAACATGCTTAGAATGATGTTGTCTATTTCTCTATTTTTATGTTGCTTTCTAACAATGAATTTATTGACACAAAGTCGATCACTCGCTTTAGCACTAGGATTTCATCCCTTCACCTACCTCCTTAAGAAATATTTTACCAATGCAAATAATTAATGATGCATTTGCTAATTCCTACATTAATGAGATTACACTACAACAAAAGTGGTTTTCCATGACATAAGAGTTTAGCGAAAATTGATTGGGTGGGGGGGGGGGGGGGGGGGAGGGAGTGTCAAAAAAATGAAAAAAAAAAAAAAAAAAAACCGAATTTTTGGCCAAAAAAAACGAAGGTTTCAAAAAATTTTTTATTTTATGAAAATTTTTAAATGTCATTGATTTAATGACATTTATTAAACGTCATTAAACGGACAGGTTAATTATTAAATGAAAAATAGGACTATTATAAATTAATGTAAAAGGAATTAAAACGAAGAGAAGATGGAGAAATTTGCAGAAATTATATAATAAAGAGGAGAGAAGATTATTAACAAATCAAGCATATGCTAAAATTTTAAAGTAGGAGAATGCAAATAAATTTCCCTCAACTTTCACAGGTTTCACAACCTTCCAAGCGAAAGCGACTTGACACAGTTGTAATCCCTAATATAAAGGCAGTCAAAGTGTACCTTTAATAGAAACTAATATAGGACATCAATGAAGTAGAAGAGAATAATTGGAAGCCAATCTTATATACAAGCAATAAAAAAAAAATTATGCATGAACACCCATTTCCAAACTAAGTAGTTAGCACAACAAGTCTAGGTTCAACAGGAATATGAAATGTGTTAATCTTGCTGAAACATAATCAAAATACATAGAAATTTTACCAAATCATAATAACAAATGACTTTTCAAGAGTTGAGAATATAATTCAAAAATTTTACCAAATCATTAATAACAAATTGAGTTTTCAAGAGTTGAGAATATAATTCAAAATTTTACCAAATCATAATAACAAATGAGTTTTCAAGAGTTGAGAATATAATTCAAATACTTAAAATCAAATTAACTAAACTATGAAATTCAATATCGTACTCTAATAGCATTTTTTAAAACTAAGTGATTAGTAATCTTTCATAGTAAAAACCGTTAGAAATAGAATTTTTTAAATCAAATTTTATAAAAACTTCGACAAAGTTTCCCCTAAAATTTTGATAAACCATACATGAAAAAGGAAAATACACTCCCAAAATATTTGTTTAAAATCAACAACCAAGTGTGTCTCACCATATACTCTTCAACAAAATCTAGATCACCAGATTAGAAACACATCATTAGAATCAAATAAGAGAAAACGTTCAAATTTTCATTTATAAATAATTTAAATCTACGACTAGCCATTCTAGTTACAATTTTTTTTAAAAAAAATATGATAATAAAATTACAAATGCAGAAATTACAAATAAAAAAAATAAGCTCCTCTCGCAAAAGTCAATAATTATAATCTATAATCACAAAACCAAATTTAAGTTCAACCCCTAGGACCTAATTTTATTTATCAAAATAACCAATTAACTCCAAATAGATTACCCAAAGTGTGGCTTGATTCAAATACTACTTCAAAACTACAACTAGGTAATCCAACCTGGAGTTCAATAGTATTAGTTACAAACCCAAATTCCAGCAACTATGTAACAATTCCAAAAGACTTTCAAGGCCTCAATACCTATCAAAACGTCAAAAAATCGTTAACTTTGTTGGGCAGTGGCTCCAATCTCTTGGAATCTTTTAATTAAAAATCAAAAATTGAAAATAACTCAATTATTAGACCAATACTTCAATGGCTAACAAAGAACTATTAATACTAACCTCCAAACTTACCAAAACCTTATCAAGATCGGTCTCAAACCTATTAGAAAGCAACTTAACTCCTTCCAGCACTTCAATCTAACACCAAAAAAGTGACAGGTATTACTAAATCAATGTCAAAATTTATTAAGTGTTCAAAAATCTTCAAGCAAAACCACCAACACCGACCAAAATATTGTGGGCAACAATGAAACAAACCCAATATCCAACAGTAAACAAGATATATCTCATATACTTACTGAAAATCTTACCTAAATCGATATCAACCTATTGGACAACACATTAATGTTCTCCAAATCTTGAATCTAAAGCTGAATCACAAAGAGTATCAATCAATTTGGGTAAAAAACCTAGAGGTATTAAAAAATTTCCAAGAAACCCACTAAAGTAATCAAAACTCACCAAACTTACCAAAACCTAACCCAAAAATACAAGATTCTAGCGAGATGGAGTACAGATCTAACGAGATAGAGTAAAGCCCGTGCTTGAACAAATGTGTTACAAAGTTGGACCTCGACGACGGCGTGAATGACCTTGACTAGGACGAGCAAATATGGCTGGATCGACTTGACTGGCAACGAAACTAGTAGCAAACGATTGTAGATTTGATGGCGAAACCCGAAAGGGAAAGGAACTGTAGTATCGCTGCACGTGAGTGGCCAATGGCGATGAGATCTCCCAAATTGAACTAAGAAGGGAAGTCAATTGGACGACAACGATGAGAGAGAGATGGTCGATGGAGCTGCTTCGCGTGAGGAAAAGAAGAGATTGGATAAAGGAGTGAGAGAGAGATCAGGAAGGGGATTTTGGAGGTAGGCATTTTAGATAATTTTTAGGGTTTCTCTAGGTCATTTAACTCTTTTACTTCTTTAATGTTGGGATTGGTGTCTTAATTCTCCCGAAGTCTCGTTGTTTGTAATTATACACATTGTTTTATGAATAAAATAATTGTTATTTCATTCTGGCATTTACTCATATCCAATAAACAAAGCTCCATAGTTATCTTATGTAAATTTAAGCATATATATGAGAGATACAAGTGGATTATGCCTTAAGTGATAACCTAGATAGGTCTGTAATATAAGAATTAAGGTGGGATACCTAATCCTTGTGACATTACGGATACGGCCCGCTTTGTAGAGGTTTGCAAGTGTTGTAAACTACTACAAATGGTAGATTCTGACCATTAATGTGGAGACATATGAGCAAGGGTGTCCTATACAAAGAGTTTGTGTAAGACCGGACCACGAGATGACTAGAATCTGGATATAACGTTGTTGATATTGGAGACTTACATCTCACATAAACGACCATAGGTGACACGACCTCAATCCTAAGTGTTTTGGAAACTCCTACCTTTGAGGACGGTCTTTTCATTAGTATGGGTGAGAGTGGCCAGATTTCTAACTCAACATGCCTATCTTTTTGGGGATTTGTCTGATCTGGGAGCTGGGAACTCAATTACACAAAATAGAATTCACTCCTTCCTCAAAGTAGGGGTAAGTAGATAGATTGCTCCCTTAAGGGCTGATTTTGGGCTTGAACATAATGGCTTTGGAAGAGAGGACTCAGTCATAGTAGGACTATGACTTATGTCTATTAGACGATTCAGTGGTACTTAAGGAGTTAGATGTAACTTCAGGGGCATTACGGTTATTGGCCGAGCTGTAGTTATGAGCGATCAGTGAAGGGTTGTCACGCTGTTGATTGGTTAAAATGGACATATAATATATCTGTGGTAAGGAAAGTTCAGCTGTCGATCTTTAGTGGAGTTCCGAACAGTTAATGGATGGTGGATTCCGTGACTAAAAAGTTTAGTCAGTTATTCACATACCGTTGTTGTTTCGAGCTACAGGTCAATAAGATCTCCTTGGTAGCTCAATGGATTCAAGTTGAGGATCAATTCTTGATGTTGATTTGAAATATTCAAATTGACTAGAGGTAATTCAAATTGACTAGAGGATTAATGTTAATGAGATTTACACTAAGTAACACGGAATAGAAAAATAGCTATAATTTATATATTTCATGAGATGAAATATTAAAACTATAATTTATAAATATAGTATGATAAATTGGTTATCATTTATATTTATAATAATATTAAATATTGAATAATTATCTCTTTTTCTCTAATAACTAATTGATTGGGAGGTTATTGGTGGTTTCATGGTAATCGTGAGATAAAAGAAAAAAATATTTTCCTAATTTTAGTGAGAAGAAAAAGAAAAAGATTTTTAGATTTCCACTTTCGAAAAATACTCACGGATATTTGTCAAGTAAATAAGGTTTACTAAGCGACAACTTAGAGTTAGCCAAATGACGTGGAGTGTTCTTAGGCGATAGACACACAGATAAGCAATGAGCTAAACAATCGCATAGCTTTTCCTGAACGATTGGACATCGACCTATACAATAGGTTGTTCCATCTCCTACTTGTTCAATCGTTTACACAATTGTGGTTTTTCAATTTGTCTACCTCAAACCAAGTTCATATAAAGCCCACTCTCTGGATTCTCACACCGAGAATACCAAGGTAACCTTCTTGGTGATGTGATACTTAACTCGACACTATTGAGGTTCTGTGGAGGCCGTTCGTGGTGTTCATGACCTTGGCGATCACTTTGTTTGAGTGTGCTGTGTTCGTATAGTGTAGCAGTCGTGTTGGACGAGCGTTCTTGAGTATCTGTGTTATTGTGATCGAGCGTTCGTTATCAAGGAACTCGAAGATGAATCTACAAAAGTATGTTGATTCTTGTCCTTGATTTTTTGTATAACATGTTGTAATTTATGTATTACGCATAACCGCATGTTTCTGTTTGTGATTGTAATTGTAAAGTTCATATACAATTGAAATTCGGAAAGATCATTCCACTGCTCATCGAAATCCTCGTGTTCGATTTCCTTCATTTAAAACAATAAGTCAATTATTCTTGAAATTTTATTCGTGTCAAGTAAGAGCTCATTATACTTGACACGAAAAATGTGTCAAGTTATGGTTCACGTGAAAATATCTGAAACGTTCCATCAATCTCCGCCTTTTTAACCCTTTTACTTGACATTTTCTTTTCTAACAGGTCTTTACTTGGCGATTTTTTCCAAACACACGTCAAGAAATTAAAAACTACAAGCGTCAAGTAATGTAGATTTTGTAGTAGTGATGTTATTGAGGTTTTATTCAATAAAGTTGTTATCGAATGTATGAATTGCTCATTTCGTTTTAGAAAGAAGAATAAATCCAATAAACTAAAGATCCATGGCTATTATATGAATATTTGAACTTTATGTGGAGACATAAGAGAGAATCAAGTTCAGTAAATAGCCAAAACGGTATATAGTATACGAATAAGGATAGATACCTTATTCTAATAACACTATCGGATGCGGCTCACTCTGTACTTGTTACAATTTGTTGTAAACTGCTAAGACGAAGTGATCTTGATTCGTTCATGTATTGACATGAGTAGCAGGGGCATCATATACAATGAGTTTGCATAAGATCGGGCCAAGAAATAAGTCACTCTTACTTTATAACGTTGTTTACTGTTTAAGATTGACTATTTCAAATAGATGACCTAGATAACTTGACCTTAACCCTAAGTTAACTATGAACTCCTATTTCAGAGGTAAGATCGGGTAAAGAGCTAGGGGCATAGGGTGCAAGACAGAGTTCACTCCTACCCACTTTTAAGGATAGTAGAGAGGTTGTTCCCTTAAGTGCTGACTTCGGGTCTTGAGTAAGGGGTTCCACCCTCTCATTGGCTCGAGAGGGACTCGGTTTAGTAATTGGATCACAAATCAATTGTTCATTAGAGGATCAGTGGTACTTAAGGTGCATGATATAATCTCGGGGTAATACAACTTTTAAAATTAGTTATTAAATAAATTAAATTAAATGAATTAATTGTTTAATTAGTTATTTAATTTTAAAAATAATCATTAGAATTAATTTTGAAATTAAATGAAATTGATAAAAATGCAATGAAGTCAAAATGTTGACTTTTGACTTTGAAAATCAAAAAGTCAAATTTGTTAACGTTGAACTTTGAGAGTCAAACTTTGCATTGCGATTAGGATCGAAAAATGCCAACATTTGCATTGCTAAGTGTTGTCTTCAATTGGAGACACTTGCCCCCTAATCCTACTTTGAGTTTGAAGATTTTTTAGTGTCAAATTCTCACAAACTCAAAGTTGCATGTTTTGCATGATATGGTCTTTAAAAGGAAGAGTTTAATGAATTTAAGCTTCTTGGCCAAAGTGGATTTTTATAAGATTGTTTGATAATCTCATAATTATTTTTTTTCACAAATACTTAACCTTTTCCTCTCCAAATTAGTCACTCACCAACTCCCACCATTCCATTTAAGGCCAGAAAATAGTCGGAAAGACTCTCGTGGTGGTCCACGAACCGTTCGGGAGGAGATTTGAGCTAATTTGGAGAAGACTTGAGTCTACAAATGTTGTATCTCTTCTTTCCTCTTTCTACTTGTTTTAATTGCATGCTTATTCTTTGAAATTAACCTAATTAGAGTACTTTAGATCCATATTTCCTTCCGTTGTGCATGTGTTCGTTCCATCATGGTGGTGTTGAGTTCCGTGCCCTGTTTTTTTTTAAAGTAAAAAT
>NC_052360.1:75664739-75792622 GCF_009727055.1 Benincasa hispida | reverse complement strand
CCAAGCAAAATGGTACTGTTGTGAGGAAAAACAGGCATGTTGTTGAAGTTAGCCTTTCTTTGTTGCCTCACTCTCATGTTCCTCACAAGTTTTGGACATTTTCTTTTTAAACAGTTGTGTATTTAATCAATCACACACCTACTTCCCTTCTCAATAACAAATGCTCCTGTACCACCTTATTTAATAAAATGGCTGACTACAAATTACTGTCCTCTTTAGGTTACACTTGTTTTCCATTCTTGTGTTCGTATAATGACAATAAACTTCAATTTCGGTCATATGAATGTCTTTTTCTTGGCTATGCTTTATCTTACAAGGGTTATTTGTGTTTAAACTTGTCCACTGGCCACATTTATGTTTCCTTCCTCAATATCGCTTTTCCCTGCTGCTTCTTTGCCAAGGCTATCAACTTCTCTTGGTTAACCTACTTACATTTCCTTCCATTCTTCACAGCCCCTCCATTCTTCAACCTCTGAACATTCCTCTCCTTTATCCTTTCTATCTTCACCCCCACCTTCCACCCCTTCTCCCGTTCACTCTACTCATTCACCTTGCCCTTCTCTTCCTCCCCTGTATCCTCTTCTTCTTCCTCAATTGTTCCCTCTCCCATTATCAATTCCACTGTCTTTGCCTCTTCTTCTTCTTCTTCAACCGTACCTCTCCAACAACTCGTTTCCTTCATTCCTGCCCCACCACCTCCAACCACCAATATTTACCCCATGATTACCAGGTCCAAGGATGGTATTTACAAACCCAAAGCATGGTTATTTTAGAAATTTGCTATTGATTTGGATAGGTCTGAACCTTAGACTCACAAAGATGCTCTGATTGCATTCAAAATGGAAAAAAGCCATGGTAGAAGAATATGAGGCTCTTATGCATAACAACACCTGGTCTCTTGTTCCTCTTCCCCCAAACCAAAAGATTGTTGGCTGCAAATGGGTCTTTCGATTATAACTCAAATCAAATGGTGACATAGAGAGGTACAAGGCCCGATTAGTTACCTAAGGATTTAGCTAGGATTGTGGTGTCGATTACTTTGAAAACTTCAGCCCTGTTGTTAAACCTACCACCATTCGCATTGTGCTTACAATTGCCATATATAATGGTTGGATTATCGAGTGCATCTTATAGTTTGTAAAGATAAATTATATATCTATTAAAATAAAAGGTATTTTATTAACTTTTAGACTACATTAATTTAATGCAATAAACTAAGATCCAAGGTCATTTTATGAAACTTAAACATGTATGTAGAGACATATAGGTGGATCAAGTTTAAGTAATAACCTAAATGATTTATAGTAGATAGATAAGATTGTGTACCTTATCTTGGTGACACTACGAGTACAGCCTATTTTGTAGATGTTACAATGGTTGTAAAGTACTACAAATGATATGATCTTGATCTTTATCGGAAAGGAAAAATAGAACCTTGTTACACATGGTTCATTCTATGGTGAGTTATGCTCAATTGCCTAGCTCGTTTTGGAGGTATGCATTAGAGACTACAGTTCATATCTTGAACAACGTTCCCTCGAAGAGTGTTTTTGAAACACCTTTTAAGTTATGGAGAGGTCGTAAACCTAATTTGTGCTACTTTAGAATATGGGGTTGTCCAACACACATGCTAGTGGCAAATCCTAAGAAATGAACCTCGTTCAAGATTATGCGAATTTGTTAGTTACCTAAGGAAACGAAAAGTGGTTCATTCTTCGATCCACAAGAAAACAGAGTGTTTGTATCGAAAAATGCACCATCCTTAGAAGAAGATCACATGAGAGATTATAAACCATGAAGCAAATTAGTATTAAATGAAGCTACTGAAGAATCAACAAGAGTTGTTGATGATGATGTTGGTCCTTCACCAAGAGATAATAAAAGGACTAGCACTTCAAGTCAGTCATGTCCTTCTCAATCATTGAGAGTGCCTCGATGAAACGGGAGGATTATAGCACAACCTGACCGTTACTTGGATTTAACTGAAACTTAGGTCGTCATACCAGATGATGGCATTGAGGATCCATTGTCTTATAGATAGGCAATGAATGTTATAGACAAGGACCAATGGGTCAAAGCCATGGACCTTGAAATGAAATCAATGTACTTCAATTCAATATAGGATCTATTAGATCCACATGAAGGGTTAAACCCATAGGGTATAAATGGATTTACAAGAGAAGGGGTTGACTATAAGGAAAATTTTTCCCCTGTTGCTATGCTTAAATCTATACGAGTTCTCTTGTCCACAGCCACATATTATGACTATGAAATATGGCAATGGATGTCAAGATAGTCTTTCTGAATGGAAATCTTAAAGAGAATATCTTTATGTCTCAACCCGAGGGGTTCATAGCCTAAGGTCAGGAGCAAAAAGTTTACAAACTGAATCGACCTATTTATGGGTTGAAATAATCATCCAGATCTTGGAATATTAGGTTTCATACTGCGATCAAATTTTTTGGCATTGACCAAAGTGTTGATGACCTCTGTGTTTACAAAAATATCATCAACGATAAAGTAGGCAGTTTGGTTAAGGAAGTTCCTAACATGAACTTGTTGATCACCTTATATTGTGACAACAGTAGGGTTATGGACAACTCGAAAGAACCTCGTAGTCATAGATAAGGAAAGCACATTGAGAGGAAGTATCACCTGATACAGGAGATTGTGTAACGAGAAGATGTGATTGTCACAAAGATCGATACACAGCACAATATTGCTGATCAATTTACGAAAGCTCTCTCGACTAAAGTGTTCGAAAGTCATTTAGCGAAACTAGGTCTACGAGATATGTACATTGTGTAATCTAGGGCAAGTGGGAGATGTGTAATTGGTATGAGATGCCCTAGTTTATTGTATTTTTACTTTGTATTTGTAACATCCCCATCGCTCCGTGTAATGTACGTCCCACTAACTAGAGTTTTAGTTCAAGTGGGAGTTTGTTGGGTTTTATGTCCTAAAACTCGTAGATAGTGAATGTAATTAAATGATCATCATTAATAAATAGTTATTAATGTTTTACTCAATAAATGTTATTGATGTTTTATTTAATTTTGTTTTATTAACCCTAAAATCCAATAAACTAACATCCTAGGTTATCTTATGACTCATAAACTATATGTAAAGACATATAGGGATCAATGTTCAAGATATAGCCTAAAGAATCTATAGTATAGGGGTAAGGATGGGTACCTTATTATGGTAACACTATGGATACGACCTACTTTGTATTTGATATAAACGCAGCGATCCAATGCGTTTATGTAGGAAACATACGAGTGGGGGTATCCTGAGCAATGAGTTTGCACAAGACTGGACCGCAAAATAGTAACCACTAGATGTAACTCCGTCGACTAGTTAGGTTTCTATTTCAATAGGATAACCTTGGTAACTTAGTCTTACTCATGATTATATTATGAATTCCTTCATGAGGGATTGTCCTTTGATTTGTATGGGTGAGAGTGCCCAGTTCGTCGACTGAATATGCATACCATTTTGGGGATAAGACCGAGTGGGTAGCTGGAAAAATAATCATACAAGATGGATTTCACTCATTCCCGACTTCGAGGTCCCTTAAGTGGTGTCTCTGGGACCTGAACAAAGGGCTCTACCCTCTAATAGGCTCGAGGGGAGTTTCTATTTAATTGTTGGACCATAAATAGGTTGTTCATTAAAGAAGCACTAGTACTTAAGGATGTAGATATAATCTAGGGGTAAAATAATAATTTGACCCAATTGGTGTTACGAACACTCGTGAAGGACTAACTTCCATGGATACAAAAACATATCTGTACTGAGAAAAGTGCAGTTGTAGGTCGTTAGTTAAGTGTACCCACAGTTAACGAATATTGATAAATTTGGTTAATGAGTTCAACCAATTAGAGTTTCTGATCTGCAGGTCCATTAGGTCCCTTTCAAATTTAGAATTCGGATTTTTTATTTGGTATTGAGGTAATTTGTCATTAAATTGAATTTGAAAGGTTCAAATTCAGAATTGGGATTTTTTTAATGGATGTTGATACATTTTAATATAAAGTTTAATTTTATACTTTATTATTAATTTTGGATATGATTCAAAATTAATAAATGAGAGAACGAAATATTTGAAAGGAGTTCAAATATTAATTTAATATGAATAAGATTCATATTGAAAACTATAGGTTAAAAATAATGTGCATTGGATGTGCATTAAAACTATAGGTTAAATGAGAGAATTGTTTTTTAATATGGTTCAAATGGAAAATTAAATTAAATATGTAATATTTTATTGGAGGATTAATTAATTGAAGAATTAATTAATTAATTAATTTTATTTAATACAATTGAATTTTGAGTTTAATTAAACTGATTAAATCAAAACTATAGGTTAAAAATAATAAACATTAGATGCACATTAAACTTATAGGTTATGTAAGAGGGAACCATTTAAATATGATTTAAATGGTTATTGGTTTTTATTTATTTAGTTAAATTAAATAAATAGTTTTATGTAATTTAAATTAAATAAAAATGTAACTCCCCACGTAGGAGAGTTACTAGAGACGTGGCATGAATCCCACATCTCCTCACTTCTCTCTGTATTAAAAAAAAATACAGAAGGAAGAAATTTTTTTTAATCTCTCTATTTGTTTGGTAGAAGCAAAAACTTTCTGTGTGTTTCCCAAAAACCTCCCAATTTCTAAAGAGAATCCCACAATTTTCAAATCGCAAGAATAAGGAGGACTCCAAGTGGTGGTGTCCATTTCTAATTCCACATAATTCTCAAAAGATTTGCAAGGTAGGGTTTCTTCTCTTTGTAGGTTTTGTTTTTAGAATTGCATGCTTAATTTATTTTTATCAGTATTTTTTATTCAAAAAAAATTGTTTTGATTTTAAATGGTATTTTGAAATACATTTTGGGTTCGGTATGTTATGGCTTCTGCTAAGCCTTAGGTTTTTCATCCCTACAAGATTGTACTCTTCAGAAGAGATTCCAAAATAAAGGACACTTGACTTTGCTCGTCTATGACTGCATTATTTATTTCGACGACATTGAAATGGACCATCAAGTCAAGAACATATTCACTCACGGTTCTCCAAACATCTTCTAGAATGACTCCATGATCTGACTTGCAGTCATCATGGTCTCATGCTTCTTGGTAAGAACGTTATACAAACTTATCAAGATGTAGACTCGGGCCTTATCATTGGCCTTCGTCCAATGGTTATAAGCATCCTTCAACGCTTGAGATGCAATTCAAGCGAGTACTGGAGGACATTCCTCTGTCGTGAAAACCGCATATCATCCATGATCAAAACTGTATTCAGGTTTGATTTCTATGTCACATAGTTTTCACCAGTTAATTTCTCATTTTTAAGCAAAGATGTGATTGTGGAAGACATGCTAAAACATATAATAATCAATCGACCTTATTAGTTATCTTTGTTATAATCCATTACATAATTATCCAATCAATTTAGCAAAAACATATTTAATCTTAGAGCCCTAATTAAACTATTGATTTCAGTTGTTGCAACGATACTTCAGAGGTTTAAAGCAACAACCACCAAAAGGTGATCAGCCACTCCTCCCTTGAATTGAGACAATCTCAGCCAATCACTAATACAATAATAACTCTTACTCCTATAGTTTTTAGCTACCGTTATTTCGGTCAAGGATATATTAACTAAATTAACTCCTTCAGTAAGTATGATCCTCCCATGTGCAAATCTCATAGGTATGCTTTAATAGGCTATTGAAGAGAAAGACAATTGTTGAATATTAACCTAAGAAACCATATCCAGTGTTGGAATTTGTGTTATTCTGATCCTTATGATGAGGCCCTCTGAAGGGATGGTCACTTTAGGACGACACGCAGGCGGATCATAGGAGTCTCACGGTGCAACCTAATGGTGGAGATCGTAGGATACGTTGACACGTATCTCTCTCCCACTTACTATGAACACTTTCCCCATTCACCTTGTTATTGACCCATGAAAACACTTTCAGAAGGGAGGCGGTGCCTAGGGCAACACGGAGTCGAGCATGGATTTCACGATGTGAACTCTTGGAGACATGAAAGCTTAAATTTTGATATATCATATATACCAACTTCCTTCCACTAAAATATTCTAATATTTTATTAGGATTTTATTATACTTAGTTAAAGCCCGACTAATGAATTTATCTAAGTCATTTAAATTTTCTCAATATAACATTTATATTGAATAATTTAACAATAATTGATTTCATTTATTGAACTCTTTTAATATAATCAATCATTTATTGCATGCTTATAAAATATTTGCCCAATTCACCTTCCAGGTCGGTTCCTAAGTGGAGGTGTTTCGTTTTCATCAGCTTAAATACCCCCTCCTAGACAGAATCTTCCTTAGACAAAGGCCGCTTATGGACAATTATTTTATAAATTTAATCTTTTATTGAAATTCACTTTAATTCTATTAAAACAAATAAAAAAGATTAACTTATTCCTAGTTCCATTAGAATTAACATAAGTCAATTTTAAATAATTTAAAATAATTTGGACCTATGTTTACATGCAATCTAGATTATGGATTTTAATTTATTTCATTAATAGTATAACTTTTTATAAATTAATGAATTATTAAATCTATAAAAACTTCAAACATTCACATACATCATTCCACTATTTATTAGAATAATTTTAATATATAGTATGATGCATGGGCATGCTTAGGTTAATCATACATCACTAACATAACATTTACATTATGATGCATGAGCATGCTAATTCAATCATGCATCTATAAAATATAACCCTTTATATTTAATTATGACGCATGTACATGTTTATCTTAAGGTGTGTATTTTTAATCTATCTGACATACAATATGTAATATGAATTCAAAAAATAATTTTAAACATACATCCAATGATGATTAAATTAAAAAGAAAAATTAGACCGATTTTGGCATCCTAAAAAAATTAATTAAATAATATAATATAAATATTATATTATTTTAATTAATTAATATAAATAAAAATTAAATATATGAATTAGGTTAAAAGAAGCAGCCAATCTGGTGGGCATATTGGGTCAACGAGAAGAAGTGATTGTCACACAGATTGCCTTGGAGCACAATGTTATTTATCCATTTACAAAAGCTCTCGTGGCTGAAGTTTTTTAGGGTCACCTAGAGAGCATAGTTTTTTAGGGTCACCTAGAGAGCATAGGTCTAGGAGATATGAGTCACTTAATCTAGGGCAAATTGGAGATGTTGTTGGGTATATTGTATGTCCTAGTTTATTGTATTATATTTTATACTATATGTCCCATTTTTGGTATTTGATACTTTATATGCCACTTATTCATTGTATGTATTGATACGACAAATTCCATTCGTTTTAGAACAAGTGGGAGATTGTTGTAGTTAATGTCTTAAATCTCATATATTTTGTAGTTTGTAAAAACAAATTATATAAAATAAGAGTATTTTATTTATATTTAGACTGCATTAATTCAATCCAATAAACTAAGATCTAAGGTTATTTTATGAAACTTAAAACAAGTATGTGGTTGACATACAAGTGGATATGTTTAAGTAATAACAAAAATGGTTTGTAGTAGATGGATAAGGCTAGGTACCTTACCCTACTTAGCCTGGTGACACTACGAATGCAGCCTACTTTGTAAATGTTACAATTGTTGTAAAGTGCTACAAATGATATGATCCCGATCATTCATGTGGAGACATGCAAGCGGGGGTATTGTATACAAAGAGTTTGTATAAGATCATACCGTGAAATGAATAGTCTTTCTATATAATATCGTTGCTAAAAGAGACTTGCATTTCACTAGGATGATTATAGGTGACTTGACCTTAATCCTTAGTGAATTATGAACTCTTGTATTATATATGAGGGCAATCCTTTGATTTGTATGGTTGAGAGTGCCCTTGTTAGTCGACTCAACATGCCTACCATTTTAGGAACTTGTACGAGTAGGGAGCTGGGAACACAACTACATAAGATGGAATTCACTCCTTTCCAGACCTTAGGAAAAATAGATAAATTGCTCACTTAATAGCTGATTTCGAGTGCTTAATATTGAGGCCTCAACCTCTCATTGGCCCAAGACGTGTTAATTTATAATTGGACTATAAATTGTTTGTTCATTAGAGGGATCAGTGGTATTTAAGAAGTTAGATGTAACTACAGGGGTAAAATGGTATTTTGACCCAGCTGTAGTTATGAGCAATTTGTGAAGGGTCGACCCGCTATTGATTGGTTATATCGATGGCGTAGAAATAAATCTACAGTGCGAAGAGTGCAGCTATTGGTCTTTAATGGAGCGACCGGTAGTTAATGAAATTTGATTAATTTAATTAAAGAGTTTAATTAATTAATTTTATATCATTGGAGTTTCTAATCTATAGGTCCATAAGATTCTCTTGTTAGCTCACTAAAGAAATATAAGAGGAATAGTTTGAATTATTCAAATCAATTTTATATTAATGAGATTATTATAATATGGGTAATTATACATGTGATCTATAATTAAGAGAGAAAAATATTTGAATAAAATTCAAATATTAAAGAGATGTATACATATAAATATGTGATAATGATATTAATTATATATTAAATATGATTTAATATAGTCATATTTTCTAAAAGTAGAAATAATAAACATGTGATGTTTATTTATTTATTAATTAATTATATATAATAAATTGGATTTAATATATATGGTTATTTAACTATTGAAAAAATTAATTAAATAAAAGTTATTTAATTAAATTATAACTAGAGTAGAAATGGGAAAGATTAGGAGAAGGGGGTCATCCCTCCTCTCTATAAATAGGTCTTCATGGCCCATGTTCGTGACACAGTCGAATTGAAAATTCTGAATCCTAGTTTTCTACTACTTCTCTCAAAATCTCTCTTCTTTTCTCCACTACTTCTTCTTCCTCTTCTAAGTCTTAGAGACCATACATTCAGAATAACAAGGTTTCACTTACTGTGGTGTCCCTTGATCATTGAAAAGATGTTCCGGAGAAGACACAGAGGGAATTGTAAAGAATTTAGGAATCTACAAAGGTAAGTTTTAGATCTTCCCTTTTTTCTTCTATTAAATGCATGCGAATCTTGATTGTTTATCCATTATGTTATTATTTTTATACCATATTTTGTTTTTGTAAAATCAAAAATAAAATTGCAAGGCGATCACGTGCTTCCACTTGAGATTCGATCCATTCACTAATCATGTTCTTTTACTCAAGAAAGCTCTCTATGGTCTTAAACAAAGTCCTCGAGCTTGGTTCACCAAACATAGCACTTGTATTTTGCAGTGGGGTTTTGTTAGTGTGAAGGTTGACTTATCTACGTTTCTTTAACGCATTGATAGGTTTCTAATTATCTTGTTGATTTATGTTGATGATCTTATTGTCACTAGCGGTTGTCCTTCAGCTATAAAGCAGTTTATTACCTGTTTACACTAGAAATTTGCTCTTAAAGATCTTGGTCCACTGTCATTCTTCCTTGGCATTCAAGTCACTTGTGATCAGGAAGTATTGCACTTAAACCAATCTAAATACATTTGGGATATGCTTGCTCGATTCAATCTCAATCGATCCAAACCTATTCATTCATGCATGGCTCACGACACTCAGTTATCATTAAAGGATGGTGATGTTTTGAAAAATCCTTCAGAGCAGCGAAGCATGGTTGGGGCATTACAATACTACATTTTAGCTAGACCTGACATTTGTTTCTCTATGAATAAACTTTGTCAGTTTCTTCATGCTCCAACAACAACTCATTTTCAAGCTGTAAAACAGCTACTGCACTATCTGAAAGGTACCATTCACCATGGTATTTCCATTACTAAATGCTCATCCTTCGCTCTTATTTGCTACAAAGATTTTGATTGGGCTAGTTGTCCTAATGATCGACGAAGCACTAGTTAGTTTTATGTTTTTCTTGGCTCTAGCTTTATTTTGTGACTGCTGCTAAACAACGGGTGGTGTCTTGATCTAGTGCAGAATCTGAGTATCATGGTATGGCCAATGCTGCAGCTGAGTTGTTGTGGACCCAATTGGTGTTGTCTGAGATTGGTCTCAATGGTTATGTCCCTTCATTGCTTCTTTGTGATAACTTAAGTGCAACTTACATGGCTGCAAAACATATGCTTCACAACTGTACAAATGCAGAAAGCCCACTAAGACTGTAAAAGAAGTTCAAAGCAGACTTGTAATTTGGAATATCAGAATAACCTGGCTCTGATATCAATTGAAGGAAATCGAACGCGAGGATTTCGATGAGCAGCAGAAAGATCATTCTAAATTACAATCATATATGAACTTTACAATTACAGTCATAAACAAAAACATACAGTTATGCATTAATTACAAAAATTATAGCATGATATACATAAGATCAAGGACAAAAGCTACACACTTTTGTAGACTCATCGTTAAGCTCCTTGATCACGAACGCTCGATCACAGCAACACAACAACCACGAACGTTCGTCCAACATGACCGCTACACAGCACAAACACCATGCACTCGATCTCAGTGATCGCCTACGTCATGAACATCCCGAACAACACGAACGACCTCCACAGAACCTCGATGATGAGTATGACACCACCAAGAAGGCTACCTTAGTATTCTCGATGTGAGAATCCAAAGGGTGGGCTCTGTGTGAACTTGGTTTGAGGTAGAAGACAGAGGAAACAACAAAATTGTAAACGATTGAGCAAGTGGGAGATGGCAGAACCTATCGTATAGGTCGATGACCAATCGTTTACGAAAAACTAAGCAATCATCTAGCAAAAGCTATGCGATCGTTTAGCTCATCGCTTAGCTAAGTGTCTGTCTCCTACAAACACTCAACGATCGTTTACCTTATCCAAGTTGTCGCTTAGTAAATCCTATTTATTTGACAACTATAGTAAGAATATTTTCGAGAGAGAAAATCTCCAAAAAAAAAATTCAGAACTTACTTAAATTAGGAAAATATTTTTTTTTATCTCACGATTACCATGAAACCACCAATAACATCTCACTCAATTGGTTATTAGAGAAAAAGAGTTAAATATCCAATAATTAATATTATTATAAATATAAATGATAACTAACTTACCATAATATATTTATAACCTATAGTTTTAATATTTTATCTCATGAAACATACAAATCATAACTCTTTTTCTATTCTATGGCACTTAATGTAAATCATATTTACATTAATTCTTCACTTGATGTATCTCATACACCATACTGATCATATCATATATAATCGAATTACCTCTTGTCAATTTGAACATTTCAAATCAACACCAAGAACTGATCTTCAACTGAATCCATTAAGCTACCAGTGGGGCCTTATGGACCTGTAGCTCGAAGCTCCAACGATACGTGAATAACTGACTAAACTCTTTAGTCATGGGATCCACCATCCATTAACTGCTAGGTACTCCACTAAAGATCGACAGCTGAACTCTCCTTACCACAAATATATTATGTGTCCTTCTTAACCAATCAACAGTACAACAACCCTTCACAGATCGCTCGTAAGTACAGCTCGGCCAATAACCATTATGCCTCTGTAATTACATCTGTCTCTTTAAGTACCATTGATCCCTCTAATGAACATAAGTCATAGTCCTACTATGACTGAGTCTTCTCTTCCAAAGAGAAGTTGTGGCTACTATGTTCAAGCCCCGGAATCGGCCCTTAAGAGAGCAATCTCTCTATTTATCCCTGCTTCGGAAAAGAAGTGAATTCTATCTTGTGGATTGAGTTCCCAGCTCCCAGATCAGACAAGTCCCCAAAAAGATAGGAATGTTGAGTTGGCAATCTAGCCACTCTCACCCATACTAATCAAAGGACTGCCCTCAAAGGTAGAAGTTCTCAAAACACTCAAGATTGAGGTCGTGTCACCTATGGTCGTTTAGGTGAGATGTAAGTCTCTAGTATGAATGGCGTTATATACATAGTCTAGTCATCTTATGGTACGGTCTTATACAAACTCTTTGTATAGGACACCCCCGCTCGCACATCTCCACGTAAATGGTAAGGATCTACCATCTGTAGTAGTTTACAATACTTGTAAACCTCTACAAAGTGAGTCGTATCTGTAGTGTCACCAGGATCAGGTATCCCACCTTATTCCTTATACTATAGACCTATTTAGGATTACTAAGTCATGATCCACTTGTATATCACATATACGTGTTTACGTTTACATAAGATAACCATGAAGTTTTGTTTATTGAATATGAGTAAATGTCAGAATGAAATAACAGTTATTTTATTT
The DNA here is from genome assembly GCF_009727055.1 of Benincasa hispida. Classification (NCBI taxonomy): domain Eukaryota; kingdom Viridiplantae; phylum Streptophyta; class Magnoliopsida; order Cucurbitales; family Cucurbitaceae; genus Benincasa; species Benincasa hispida. The sequence goes on along the minus strand of NC_052360.1, from coordinate 75,780,333 downwards.
ATAAAACAATGTGTATCATTACAAACAACAAAACTTCGAGAGAATTAGGACACCAATCCCAACAGGTAACATTATATATTTGTTATTAATTTGTTATCTTTCTCTTCTCATTTGTTTCTACTCCATTGGTTGTGTGGTATGGATTATATTTGTTATTTGTTCTCTCCTATCCTTTGTTGACACGTGGCTCTACTGCGCCTTTATATTTGAATGAAGCTCCAATAGCTCTATGCTGAGCACTTCAATTATTTCATAGTTTTATCTTTCAGTACAAACCATTCTTCGATTCGTGTCGCGTTGAGTTATTAGGTCAGTTTCAAAAATACTTCCCTAACCTCCTTGCCCATTTTTCTTCTTTGACATCACTGCTTATACTCACATAATCGATTGTTTGAGATTAGTTGCGTTGCTCCATTTCTCTTTTCCTTTGTTTCAATCTAATTCTAGCTATCAATTTGATTTCCAGGGTTTTTTCCCTTCCTAATCTATGACTGAATTTACAACATTGACAAATCCAATCATTCAATAGATAAACAAAAATGATTTCGATTGACCTGTTTTTAGAGTCTTAGATTTTAGAGGTCTTCATGAATACAATATCTATAGGAAGAATGGAGGCCACAATCCTTTCAACTTTGTGCTATCATCCCCCTTCCCCCCCCCCTTCTTGTAATGAAATTTTAGTTTCTCTTTATGAGCTTCCAAATTCTTTTCTTTATTTATCCCCCTTCACCCTTTTCCTTTTTATCTTTGTATGCATCTAATAGCAACACCTTGTCTCCATATGTACATGATGTAAGTGGCATTTTTAACACAATACTTTTAAGTAATTACAAATTGACTTGAATCAATTCTGTACTTTGAGTTTGTACAAGTCCAATAAGTTCAATAATTCAATGTTTTTAATACTTTCATAGGTACTTATACAAAATTGTTGATAAGTTCAATACTTTGAGCTTGTACAAATTTTTGGACACTGGATCTATCTCACTATCTACTTACAAAGAATCACGTGCACAAGTGTTGAATGCTAGATTACTGGGAATGGATCGAAATCAACTTCTTATCTTTCCTCATAATTCAGGGTATGTTTTGTAGAAATTGAGCATTCATTGTTTAGTATCATTTAGTCTAACAAGTTTTTTGTTTATTTGAACATATAGCGGCCGCTAGAGTTTGGTAGTTATTGACTACAAAAAAGGTATTGTATTTTGGATGAACTCTCTGTTGTTGGCTTTTTGACATTTAATCTCAAATTAATTAATTTTAATTAATTAAATAATTAACGTTTTGATGATAAAAAAAAATATATAATTTATTCACAAATAATTTTAGTATTTTGAATGTTCTATTGCCTAAATATTGGAATAAATATTTCAACGCAATTTGAATAACTGAAATCGGAGCTCAAATAAAGAAGATACAACCAAAACAAACTTAACGGAAAAATCCTAAGCTGATGACGTAGTAGAATTTTTCTCATCAAAGTGGACTAATTGAAAGGTGGCACTTGGAACAATGGAGGAGGTACACATGGTGGACATTTGATTTTTTGGAGTGGTTTTCAAAAAAAAAAAAAGTGAATTTAAAATGAAAATGAATTCAATATTATTTTATATTTATGTCTAAGCTAATTTTGGACACATGGTGGACCTTTTCTTTTCGTTGAGTTTTTAAAAAGAAAATAAATTTAATATTATTTTTTGTTTGTATCTAACGGCTAGTTGATTCAAAAAGGGGAAAAATCTCCAATATTGATTTTTCTTTTTCAAGATCAAATGGTCCAAAAAAAAATATGGTTTTCACCTACCCCATCTTTTTTGAACTCTTCATTTTCTCTACATTTCTATAACAATTACATATTTTTATAATCCTCAAAGTCACTATTGTTATTCTCTCAAACCTCCTACTTTTCTTTTCATCTTATTCTTGAGAGATTTATTATATTGTGTTGATTTATTTGTTGAGTTCTCAAATTTGTATATCTACTCTTTAAGAGGGTATGTCTCAACTTGTTCTTCATTTCTAAATCTATTGTAAATGGTCACTCTTGAACCCATGACATGTTGTAACTGTTGTAACCATTTGATCCTCAATCGTGGAAATGTTCGAGATTGTTGCAGTTTGATTCTAAGCAAGGGAAAGAGTAAAAAATTCTAGTGATGTACCAAGAGGAGCTTGAGAAGTGGATGTAAGTCGATTGTACTGAGCTACTATAAAATCTTTAATGTTAATTTCTCCATGCCTCCCGTACTTTAATTTTGAAATTAATTTTTTGTTGTATTTTATTACATGAAATTAATTGAAATATTTATTCCTTAAATTAGTTGCTATGTTTATTTAGGTTGGTTGAATTGATCTTTATATATCTCATACCAATCTTTTTATTCAAATTAAATTTGGTGTTTAAAAGTGTTAGTTCTAATTATTTTGCTACTTTGGGTTGAAATTATTTGCATGAAAATTTTGTTTAAACTACTTGTTAGTAAAAAAAAATTATTAATTTGCTTAATCGGGCCCACTTTGGAAAAGTTTTCATTAGTTTTAATAAACTCTATCCACCCCCTTTGGAGTTGCCATGTCGATCATACGATTGGTATCACAACAATAGCTCTTCTACATAATTTTTTTTTTATAATATTATCAATATTTTGATTTATTTGAAAAAGCTTAATTGCTTGAGTTAGGACAACTATAGAAAATCCTCGTGTTGATAGAGCTCCTTTCTTTGATGGTATTAGAAATTATGATGTTTGAAATAATAAAATAAAACTTTTTGTGCTTGCTATGGATTTCAAGATTTTGTATGCTTGTGAGAATGATTTGGTTAAATTGGAATGGAATAATGAGTTGCTTACTTTTAATCCTAAAGCCATAAATATCATATATTGTCATTAGATAAAAGTATGTGATAAAATCTTACATTTTGAACATACATATGATATTTGGAATTTTCTTGTTAATATATAGTGTAGAAAATTCTCCTTATACTACTAATATTTTATTTGATGCGAAGGAAAATTATAATTCTATAATCAAGAAAAGTTTCATAAAGTGAAAAAAAAAATGTGATAAGTCCTCTTTGTGCTTGATGACCCCTTCAAAAAATGACTCCAATGATGAGATCAATGAAGATGAGGTAAATCACAAATCTCTATTTTATGATGAGCTATATGATGGATTTGAAAATGTGCAACATGATTTAGAAAAAGTTAGCTCTAAAAATAGCAACAAATCTTTAGAAAAAAGATAAATTATCTCTTGTTGACAAAATTAAATTTCTTGAATGTGATATTTATGAGAAAAATGATCTTTTATATATGCTTGACTTGGACAAACCTTTGAATGATAAAACTTGGACAATCATGAAATATTTGGGTTGGGTTGGTTCGGGTTAATCGGGTTATTTATTTAAAAATTTTGTTCTAAAAAAAGAAAAACGTAAATATGTAAAAATCTAATTTAATTATTTTCATATATTGAATTAAAATTAACATCTCAATTTCAATTTATATAGTAAAAAAAAAATTTCTAAAGTGCAAAAAACTACTTTTAAGAGTTATTGAAGAATAAATTATTCAAAAAATATTGAAATTAAATAAAATTAAAATCAATATATGTATAAATAATTGTGTTATATGTAATAAAAATATATATTTTCAAAGTGAATAATAAATTCATGTTGGGTTGAATTATATTAAATGAATTCATAAACCCACTCACCCTATAGAATTTTTATTTATTTGAATCCAACACATCCCTAATAAGTTGTTAATCCAACCCAAACAACTATCCATAAAGGTGTTGCACAATTCAAATATATATATATATATATATATTGTTAATAGTGTTATTGCTCTAATTGGAGGAGATATTGATACGGTCAAAAACGCATAAAACCACGTGAATGATATCGAACAAGCAAAATGGCTCAATGTGACGTCGTGACGGAGCGCCCTATTTATTATTATTATTATTTTGTTTTGTTTGGATCCATTTAAAACTTAAATTAAAGTCTGGCTTTACCCAATACCATATTTTCCACCGAAAGCACTACACGCCTGTGGGCCCCTTCACCTATTACCTAGTTACCCTAATTATCGTAATATTTTATTACTTGTTCCTATTATCAAATTTCATGTTTCTTTACATACCCATTTAATTTTTGCTCTAAATTTATTTTACTCTATACTATTTAAAATTCTTCATTTAAATCCTTATCATTTGATCAAACTGTGATAAACACATCATTCTATATACTATTACTATGATAGTGTCTCGATTTTTTAATTTAAAGGCATAAAAAGAAAAAATATCCAAAAATTTTGTCATTTTTCTAAAATACTTCTATGCATTTAAAAGCAATTATACTATTTTTGAACTTTCATAAATGTTTCCTAATCCCTTAGAGTTGAAGTCTTTTATAATATTCAAAGGAAAAATTGAGACATAAAACGATAGAATGGTGACATCAAAATAAAACATTTGAAAACTATCATCAAAGATCATAGAGATAGTTGATAAAAATCCGTTTTAGTATTATATTAGAATTTAGATTCAATATAAAAAATAAAATAAAATAAATAAATTGTTTCTTAGTACAACATGTAGAATAATAGAGATTTAAACCTTCGATCTTGAAAAGGTAGAACATATAGTTTATCGCTTAGTTAAGTTGAGATGTTGGTCGAAAATATTGTGGATAGAATTTAAACAAATCATGGTGGCTAAATTGGGACACTAATGGAAACTAAAATTGTATATGTATATGATACTTTAACCCTAAAACGTAATCAACGAAAAAATCATTAAACGGGTCCCTTCCCAATAAGCAGAATCCGCCATTTCTGATTTTTTTTTTTTTTTTCAAAGCCTCTTTTTTGGTGCACCGTTTTAGAATAGTCGTAATAATAGATACACAACACATGCTTCAAATAACACTGCTGACAATTGACTTCAAAAGTCTATTACAATTAATAATAATATTCAATCTAGTATTCCACTTTTTCAAATAATCAAAATTCCAACCAATCTTAAATCTAATAGGAAGCCATAAAGTTGGAATTCAACAACAATGAAAAAAATAACAAATAAAAAAAAAAAAAAAAAAAAAGTCAAGTCAGGTAGCATAAAATTAAAAAAAAAATAAAAATAAAACAACAGGGATTATCAATCCAAGTCGAACTCTACCCCCAATACCAGTAAGTTGCTATAACATTATGTGGCCCTATGGGCCTATTGCTATACAAAAGGAAGGCATAAAAATAAGATTATATATGTCTATATATATCCTTTTGAATAATTCTTAACTAAAAGCAAAAGAGGGATTTGTCTGTGTCAGAAAACGCGTAATGTTGATCTTCTCCATCTTATTAAGTTAGGTGGGGGCAGGGGAATGCATATGGTGAAGCCGTTGTCAACCTGTACACAATAAATCAAATGTAAAGCCATGTTTATAAGCTTTCCTAAAATACTATTCAACCATTTTCAATTTCTTTTAATTTTGCTTTCCTTTCCTTGAAAAGGCACAATTTGTTGTTTATTCCATAAAAGAAAAAAAAAAGAATAGGAAAAAGGAAAAAGAAATACCATAGTGAATAAATGAAGGAAAGAAAAGGTGAAACAAATCTTTACTCCTTTTTTTTTTTTCTATCTTTAATTTGGCCTGATGAGAAGGATCGAGGAAGTTTCATGGAATTGAATTTTCTAATCTAATCCTTTTTTTTCTTTCACATGTTAAAAAAGAGAAGCTTTCTTTGCCTGACCCTCCTAAACTCCACCGTCCCACCCACTACCCTAGAAAGTCTTTTCTATTCTTTTCAAAATTTGAACTTCCTCTAATGAACTATTTATTTCTTCTCTTAAATTACTTTACCCAAACGTTTTTAAAATGCTTAATTGAATTTTCAATTTTCAAAAAGAAGATATTGTATTTATTTAAAGAAAAGAAAACTGAAAAATAATCAAATAAAAATAAGAATATTACAACCAGACCTAACTTTTGCTACTATTCTTTTCTAAGGGTCCAATCCCAACCGTCCACATTATCTTCTCCCATAATACATAGTTACATACACATTATTTCAGTACTATTCAACATTTTAATATTTTCTATAAAAAAAAGTACGTATTTAATTCCATATTACATTTTTATAAATAAAAAAGAAAAGTAAAATGCAATGTTTCCTATTTGGTCCCCTAATTTTAAGTCCTATTTATTCAACCCTTGTGGTCGAGTTAATTTTTATAAAATTTGATTAAATAATAATAATAATGTCCATTTCTATACAATGTTTTTATAAAAATTTGATAAAATATTAATAACAATTTCCATTTCTATACAATGTTTTTTAAACAAATTTAATCATACGGGATAATGGAAACTAATTTTTTTTTTCTGAAGAAGTCAAGTCATAAACTAACTATAAGAACTATCTTTAGGATAAATTGGATATATTAAAAAACCACAAAATTACATGTTGTCAGACATAAAAAGAAAAGAAAAACAAAATGAACCAGAGAAGCATTAATGATTAAGCTCTCAAGTTTAATAAATTTAATGTCAGAATTTCAATCTTAAAATTTTAATAATTTTATATAATTATTTACTCAAAACTCCATCAACAGAAAAATTTAAAAAAAAATTAGAAAAAAAGAACAGAGACTTTAAACAATTGAGGAGTTGAACTGGAAGCGCAAATCCATACAAGAACAAGAATCCTTTTTTCTTTTCTTTTAATATTATTTTTTTTCCCTGACAAAAAATATAATAATTATTACAAATCGAAAGCATCCACCAATCGTCGTTTTCAATATACCAGCCTAAGCTACCAAGGAATAAGAATACACAAACGGAAAAAGCTTTTCGAAATTTCAAAGGTAAATACAAATTAAAAAAACGGGATAAATAAACAAATTGGAATATGAATTTAATTTTCAAGGAATACGAATCATTACCTCTCCTTACGCTTCTCCAAGAATCTCTGAAGCGACTTCTTCCTTGCAATGGGAAGATCTGCCGAAAAAACACAACAAATTAGCAGATATTTCAGATGAAATATGAAAATAGTAAAAGGTAATACTAATAAATATAAACATCTTTGTAAAAAAAAATTAGTTCAGTGCAGGCCGGTAGAGGTTTAATCACCTCCGTTAAGAGATGCAAGCAACTGTTGCTGGTGGTCGGTGGATGGATTTGCAACCGTAGGATTAGCTTCTGCTTTTCCTTCCGCAACAAGTTTCAGAATGTTCTCAGCCTAAAACAAATTTTCCACACCACAAGAGAATAAAACGATTGATTAGATTAATTAATCGAAAAGCAATTCACAAAAACATAATCAGTTACAGAAAACAAAAACTGATGGAAAAAGTCGTGTACGTAACAAGAAAATCCGGAGTTAAAACAAACCTTATCACGAGGAACGTCAAAAACGGCGACAGTTCCGTTGTAGAAGATAGTCATCGGAGACGTATGTTGAAGCGATTCAGAACTAGTCGGCCTGAAAAACAGAACAGAACCGAAAACGATGAATTCCAAAGAAATTTGAAACGGAAGTATGAAAACGATCAGTTAGGTAGAGAGGTGAATTTTTTATTACCTGAAGAGAGGCGTATAGAGAGGCAAAGGTGAGAGGATGTTGTGGTTAGCGGCGGCCTTGGGACTGGGAGGCAGAGAAATGGAGGCAGAGCCGATGACAGATTTGAGAAGCTCGGGATTGATCTTGGAAATGGCGCTGTGAATGCCTGGAAATAGAGAAAAAGAGAATTAATAAGAAGGGGAAAAAGTACTGATAAAGATGAAGGAGAGAAAAGGAAGAGAGATCAACCTCGAAAGCTTCTCTTGCGGTGAAGAGTGTGAAACTGAGACTTGGAGGAAGTGTCCTTCTCGAGGCCGAAGAAATCAAGCTCGACAGTAGCCCTAGCCATGGCGGGAGAATGAAGGAGGATTGAGGACGAAGAAGAAGAGGGAATTTGTTAGTTTATGGTTTGGGGGAAAAACAGAAAAGAGAGTTGAAGAGAGAGGGAATATTGGGGGATTAAATAAATAAGAGAAAGTGGAAAGTAAAATGGTAAATCAAAAGGCACGAGGTACATGGGAAGACCGCTTTAATGCGACACGACTTCCACGAGGCCTTAACACATAACAACATTTATTTAACAAATATATATATTAAATAACATAACAATAAATAAATAAAGGGACAAATACTCCTCCCACGGCCACAGTCCCGCCTCCCTACCTCCTCCTTCCTTTACCATTTCCACCCTATCCTTTTCCGTTACCGTTTATATCATTTATTTTCTTTAATATTATATTACCTTCACATTTTATTTATTTCTTCTTTTTCTTTTTCTTTTTCTTTTTCTTTTTCTTTTTCTTTTTCTTTTTTTAACATACAAGCATACAAAGGATATGATAAGTAGAAGAATACTATTTCACTGTCATGTTGTTTGAGATTTCAATTTTCGTTTAACATTTTTAGAAAGTTATAGTTTAATTTAGAAATATTTATGACAGTCAAAAATAATGTTGCAATTTTTAGAAGAAATTGTGTATTTTATAAATAAATGGTAAAATTTAAGAATATTTTTATAATTTAGCGTATGTATATACATATAACCAAAATTTTTAATAGCATATAATAAAATTATACTTTTGATGATATATATATATCAGCTATAATTTTTAATAGCATATAATATATTTATATATGTTAGTGATGGAGTTAAATAGTATTATAGTTGTGTGATTGTTGTCGGTAGAAAATGATGTGTTAACTTTGTTGAGAAATATGGAAGACGAAATTTTGTTTGTGGAAACTGCAATACAAGATTAAGTTTCATCACACTCAATGTTCACAAACTAAGGTGGTAGATGGATTAGCTCGTTGGGCTACGAATGAATCATATTCTCATTGTTGACGAAATAATTTTCCTACTTGATTTGTGTCGTTTGACTAAGACTGATTTATCTTTGGAGGTTTTGTAATTTTAATTTGGTTGCATTTCTAAAAAATGCTAAAGTTGATTAATAATAGGTTTTTGTAGTTGGTTGGTTCACATTGTTTAAAAGAAAATAAAATTTCTCTTGTCAAACATAAAACAAAAGATAGGTGGTTTCTTTTAGTTTATTAAAAGTTTTAGAACAAAAAGTGGGGTTCTATTACTTTTCTATCAAAACAAATATATGACATATAAAATGTGTCAATGACCCAAAAGATTCGTAGTAAAAAAAATATCTCAGTAGTCCTCTCAATTTGATTAAGAATATGCTTAAATCCAACCTGATTATTAGGTTGACAAATACAATATGTGTTTCTCTAAAAATACGTGTTATAAATGTAATTAATCTAAAATATATATATGGACTTAGGATCGACCTATATAGCCTTTGGAGATTAAATACTTGAGGATTTTTCTCGACCATAAATACATATAGCCTTTCGAGATTAAGTACTTTGAATTTTTCTATTTATAAGAATTTTTCTATTATTATTTAACCTAATAAATAATTTAAGTTAAAAAATACTTTTATCCTAAACTTTCACGAAAGAAACAATTTAGTCATAAACTTTGGTTTTTATTTGATATGTTTTTGAGTTTGAAAAGAGCAAAGAAATGTTAGGGACATTAATAATACGAAGGAGAAAAAGTAAAATAAATTATTTTAAAAAAATGGAAATTTTGAAAGGGAGGAGTGTGGAGAGGCAGTTGCGATTTGAGAGGAGGGCGGGAAGGTTTGTTGAAGAAGCAAATTGAGAATTAGTCAGTCTGGTGTTTACTTTCATTTTCCAGCTTTACGGAAATCATTTTCCACCGGCAACCATTTGTTTTTTCCTATATTAAAAAAAATCTTCAATTTATCACGTGTTCTCTCCTTCTCAAGAAATTTAAAAAAAAAAAAAAAAAAAAAAAAAAGTTTCAATTTCTTCTTTTTCTTTTTCTGTTTTTTTTAAATATGAAATTTGTTATGATGCCTAAATCTATATTCAAATGAGTCATTTTTTAATCTCTATTTATATTCAAATTATTTATTAAAACATAGATACTATTATTTTCAGTTACATGAAAAAGTCGTTTTAAAAATTATTAATAAAATTTGTTAGATGTAGACTCCAATAATTTTTTTAAATGAAAAATATATTTATTTCCATCCAATCTAAGTTTGTTTTTATTTTTCTAGCTAAATTGTGCAAGAAAATATGTCAAGTACGAATAATTTTAAAATATTATATAATGATATTGTGAGAGTTTCTGAACTTAACTAAGAAGGCCTAACAGAACGTAAACAATTAGCAGAAATAAATCAAAAGCAGTAAAGAATACCAAGATATATATAGTGGTTCGACCAGTTTGGTTTAATCTACTTTGAGAACCAACTTGAATTAATTTATTAATGAGCAATAAAAGAATTTTATAAATAACAGATAATTAACAAAATCACCAATCTGTAATTTTTGTATCCACTGATACCGAGAGATCCGCACACAATGTCGCCTCTAAAAACTGAGAACAATCCGCTGCAAAAACATACCAAAAACAGTGTGCTATCGCCTCTGACCGGCAAATCACGCGCAGGCCCGCGTGTATCTCTCACTATTGCCGCTCCACGCAAGAACCAGCGCGAAAACCATGCCCTCGCTGTCGACCTCGCTCGCCGGACACCCACGTCACTGCCGAGGACGCTCACCCACGTCAGACCCTGTCACCTATGGACAGCGGTAGACGTTTTGCTTCAGGTGGCTCGTGCACTTCAGTGGTTGTAACTCACCAGACGAAACCTCCAGGCGGCTGCTTCTATACTCGGTTCAGTGGTTGCTCACATCCAAAAACAGGGTTACACGGAAAGGAAGCCTAACTTTTGGAGAAGAAGAGATAATTACAAGTTTGCCACTACTCAATAATTACGAAAATGCCATTGGACCTTTAATTTTTCCTAAAACCCAATAAAACCCACTTTAAAAACTTGTTATTTTCTACAAATCTCCATCATAACAAGAATATTTAAGTGCCAAGCTGATTCTCCAATCTTTCTATCATCCAGATTTAATATTCAGCCCATGTAATAGGTATTTGAACCTATGGGCTAGAAGAACCTTAGTTAACATATCTACAAATTCTAACTGTATGAACTTTGACTAGTTCAACATCTTTCTGGGCCACAACTTCTCTGATAAAATAATTTTAACATCAATATGCTTAGACCGTTCATGATGAGATGGATTCTTCGCAAGATGAATAGCACTCTGGCTATCACAACGGACGATAGGAATGAACTCCTGCGAATACAACTCACCAACTATCCTTTTCAATCACACTGCCTCTTTCATAGCTTCACCTACTGAAATATACTCTAACTCAGTAGTAGATAAGGCAACAACTGACTGTAGAGCAACTTTCCAACTGACCACATTACCAAACAAACGAAAAATGTGACATGATAGAGACCTTCTTTTGTCAAGGTCTGCAGCATAATCTACATCTGTGAAGCCTTCCAATAATGCTGATTTTTCACAATCCCTGCTAAAATACAATGATACACTGGCACTACCTTTCAAATATCGAAGCACCCATTTAACAGCATTCCAATGCTCCTTCCTAGGATTTGACATAAACCTACTTACCATACTCATAGCATATCCCAAGTCAGGCCTAGTACAAATTATCAAACACATAATACTTCCAACAGCATTACAGTAGGGAATATTAGCCATCTCTAATCTTTCTCGTTCAATAACAGGACACTGAGATGAAGAAAGCCTAAAATGAGATGCTATGGGTGTCGGAACTGCCTTACAACCAGACATATTATATTTCTCAAGCAGTTTATGCACATAACTCTCCTGCGAAATGGTTAACAAACCTTTCTCCCTATCTCTTTTCACATCCATGCCTAGGATCCTTTTCAGTTCACCTAAATCCTTCATCTCAAATTCACTACTCAATCGTTTCTTGAGATCACAGATTTCAGAATAATCCTTAGACACCAGAATCATATCATCTACATACAGAAGTAGATAAGTATATGTACCTTTCTGAGATAGTTTCTAGTACACACAGGCATCATATGAGCTCCTGTGAAACCCCTACTTTAGAATAAAGGTGTTAAACCCGATATACCACTGTCTCGGCAATTTCTTCAGTCCATAGATAGACCACCTTTGAAGACGACAAACCATGTCTTTCTTTCTTTTCACCTCATAGCCCTTAGGTTGAGCCATGTAAATCACTTCCTCCAATTCACCATGAAGGAAAGCTGTGGTGACGTCCATCTGTTCAACAAACATATCAAAGTGAACAGCAATAGATAAAATTAATCGAATGGACGAATGCCTCACCACCGGAGAGAAAATCTCATGAAAGTCAACTTCCTTCTTTTGAATGTAGCCCTTGGCTACCAGTCTAGCCTTATACCTAGGCTTGCTGTCACCTCCTGTACCTGGCTTGATTTTATAAATCCACTTTGACTGAATGAGTTTCTGATTAGGAGGCCTTGGAACTAATGACCATGTTTGATTCTTCTGCAATGAGAACAATTCTGCTTCCATAGCATCATTCCACTATTCCTTCGAATTAGATACAATAGCCACCTCAAAAGTAAGAGGCTCTGCTTCAATAATGTCAGCTGCACAAGTAAGAGCATAATCAACTAAATCAGCATAATCATACCTTGTAAGAGCTTGTTTCACCCGCTGAGGCCTATCACGTGTAAGCTAATAGTTCTGTAGGTCACTGCTACTTGAGCTTTATTCACCAAAAGCTCCCTCATCAATCAAAGTCCTCTGTAGTTGAGGTTGTCTACCATCAGAACTGGATGACTGATCACTAAAATCACCTGAACTAACTGATGGTTGTGCATTAGAATCAATTCTAACCTATGCCTTAACCTGATTAATTGCCTACTGTTTCTGAAGCTCTTTGACATGAAATGACATCTCTGTTTCATTAAATGTCACATCTCTACTGATAATGCATTTATTTCTGCCCTCTTCCAAGTACCAAAGTTTATATCCTTTAACACCATGAGGATAGCTAATAAACATACATTTCAATGCCCTCTTATTCAGCTTCCCTTCCTTAACATGAGCATAAGCTGAACATCCAAACACTCTGAGATGATCCAAGCTTGGAGCTTTTCCTGTCTATATCTTCTAAGGAGTCTTTAGGCCTAAAGCGGAAAACAGACTCCTATTAATAAGATAACAGGCTGTTTGGGCAGCTTCCCCCAAAACTTCAAGGGTAATGAAGCATTTGTCAAGAGACATCTTGTATGCTCCATAATTGTTCTGTTGTGGAGTGTACGTAACAGTGAAATGCCTCGTAATTCCCTTAGATTTGCAAAATTTATCAATTTTTTTATTCACAAATTCCAAACCAGTGTCTGTCCTCAGATACTTTACCTTTCTGCCTGTCTGGTTCTCAACCTACTTTTTTCATTCAAGAAATTTCCCAAAAGCTTCATCCTTCTATTTCAGTGGATACATCTACACCTTTCTTGAAAAGTTATCAATGATCGACATAAAGTATCTAGAACCTCCCATAGAAGGTACCTGTGTAGAACCCCACAAATCTGAATGAATATAATCCAAAATTCCTTTGGTAGAATGTTTCCCTTTCCCAAACTTCATTCTAGTAGACTTTCCCATCATGCAATGTTCACAAAATGGGAGTTCAATGTCTTTAATTCCTCCAAGCAAACCTTGTTATGAAAGAGCTTGTAGACCTCTTTCACTCACATGAGCTAATTTGTTATGCCATAACATAGATTTATCTGTTTCTTTCCCAGATGCAACAGCAGCAATAGTACCCTCCAACACATAAAGACCATTCCTCAAGGTCCCCTTCAGCTTAACCAAAGAACCCTTGATAACCTTCAGAACTCCATTCTCAGATTTATAAGAATAACCTGCTCTATCTAATTCGCCCAGAGAAATTAGATTTCGTTTGAGTTCTAGAACATTCCTTACATTTGTAAGAATTCTGATCATACCATCATGTGTTGCAATTTGTACTGATCTAATTCCTTTTACATCACAAGCACCATTTCACCAAGCAGAACTGGTCCCCCATCCTTTTCCTGAAAGTCAATCAAGAAATCCCAATTAGAAGTCATGTGAAACGTGCACCTTGAATCCATGGTCCAAGCATTCTGAATGTCCCTGTTGGACACCATCAAAACCTCTGCTGAATCATACCCATCAGTAATATTTGCTGCACTAGAATCCCCTGCATGCTTTCTACTTGATGTTTCCTTGCTCTTATTCAAAGGAAAATTTTTTTCTAAAGTATCATTCTTTATGACATAGGAAACACTTTTTGCTTTTTCCCTTTGATTTCGACCTGGATCTCGATTCTTTTCCTTTTCCGTTCTTTTTCTCATTTCTGCCTCTGGCCATGAGTAACTCTTCATCCTTGCGTTCCTTTTTAATCTCGAGATTTCTTATTCTCAAGGCATCCAACACTATATCCATGGACAATGAATCCCGTCCATATTTAATAGCTGCCTTAACTTCTCGATACGATTATGGCAAAGAATTCATAAGAATAACTGCTTGATTTTCATCCGACATATTCTCACCGATGTTATTGAGATCAACTATAATCTTCTGGAATTCATCTAGGTTCTCTTCTAAGCCTTTACTTGAGTCCATCTTATATCCAAAGAATTTCTCCTTTAGATATAATTTATTTGGCAAGGACTTAGTCAAATAAAGACTTTCCAGTTTCTTCCACAACTACGCTGTAGTAGTGGCCTCATCTACTAGCCTAAGCACTCCATCTGACAGATACAGAATTATTGTCGAATAGGTCATCTCATCCATATCCATTTTTTCAGCTTCTGTAATTATTGGTGGAAGGTTATCTTCGTCTAAGATTTTGGCTACCTTTTGTTGTACCAGAATAGCCCTAATCTTTTTCCTCCATAACTCGAAATCACCTTTCCTATCAAATTTAACTTCAAACCGTGTAGACATCGAAGCCATCGGTCAAATTAATTCCAACAAAAATAATCCTGAATACAGAATATGCCAGCACACACTACCACACACCATCTTTGGATCAACTGAAGCTCTGATACCACTTGTGAGAGTTTCTAAACCTAACTTAGATGGCTAAACAGAACGCAAACAATTAGCAGAAATAAATCGAAAGCAGTAAAGAACACCAAGATATATAGTGGTTCGACCTGTTTAGTCTACATCCACTTTGAGAACCAGCTTGAATTAATTTATTAATGAGCAATAAAGGAATTTTACAAATTACAGATAATCAACGAAATCACCAATCTGTAATTTTTGTATCCACTAATACCGAGAGATCCGCACACAATGTTGCCTCTAAAAACTGAGAAAAACCTGCTGCAAAAACAGCCCAAAAACAGTGTTCTATCGCCTCTGACCTGCGAATCACGTGCAAGCCTGCGCGTATCTCTCGCTGCTGCCGCTCCACACAAGAACCAGCACGAAACCCACACCCTTCCCGTCGACCTCACTTTCCGGACAGAAATCAATCTCGCCGGACACCCACGACACCACCGCGGATGCTCGCCCACATCAGACCCCATCACCCACGGACAGCAGAGGACGTTTTGCTTCAGGCGGCTCGTGGACTTCAGCGGTTGCGGCTTACCAGACAAAACCCCCCAGCCGGCTGCTTCTATACTCAGTTCAGCGGCTGCTCACGTCCAAAAAAAGGGTTACACGAAAAGGAAGCCTAACTTTTGGAGAAGCAGAGATAATTACAAGTTTGCCACTATTCAATAATTACGAAAATGTCATTGGGCCTTTAATTTTTCCAAACACCCAATAAAACCCACTTAAAAAACTTGTTATTTTCTACCGATATTTTAATATGATTATGGTTC
Organism: Benincasa hispida; assembly: GCF_009727055.1. Classification (NCBI taxonomy): domain Eukaryota; kingdom Viridiplantae; phylum Streptophyta; class Magnoliopsida; order Cucurbitales; family Cucurbitaceae; genus Benincasa; species Benincasa hispida. The sequence continues at coordinate 75,764,468 of NC_052360.1, read as the reverse complement.
AAAATGAATTTCATTCATATTCCCATATAGTATTCTGAACAAAAGTATATATTTATATTTTTTTGTTACTCTAATTTTATTTCATTAAGTTTGGAACAATATTTATTTTCGTCACTTTGAACATGATGAATTGGAAAATCGTTATATATATTAATATTTTTAAATATTAATTACTTATATTATTCTATGAGTTAGTCTATACTACCTTTTCTTATCTTAGAATAAAAAATACTTTTTGCCATAAGTTCCTTTTTCTTCTTCTTAGTATTAGTATAGTACTTTTTCTGATCGTACATATATATAGTGTCAGGAAAATGTGCGGTATCATATTGGTAAGAGATCACTTCCCTCGATAGATGTATGTGCATGTTTATTCTCAAGATGAAGTTTTTTGTCGTGGAAGAGTAATTAAAGTATCGACAAAAACTAAATTTTTCCCGTATAATGTGACTCACAATGTTACTAAACTTTATCTCTGATCTTGAATCCAGGTTTTTTTAGTACAATAAGAGGTAAGGAAATTCGAATCATAGACCCCAAAATCATTAAAATACTCGTATATCGATTGACCTATGCTCGATTTGATCTCCTAAGACCAACTACACACAAACTATAAAGATAAGATCCACACATGGCTGTGTGGGCCATAAACAATAATTGATATTTAAAAAAAAATTGGATAAATTTTATATTTATTGCTTAGTTTTTAGAGCATTCAAGATTAGTGATGTCGATAGTAAATTCGTAGGAAGGTGTTTCATTCTTTACCTAGAGATTACTCTAAATAGCCTCTAGATCCTAAATCTCAAATTATGCATTGTTCCCAACCAAAACTTCATGTTTATGAAATTGCTTCCAATGTGATCTACTTATTATATGAGATCAATTTTGTTATGAGTAATTTTTTTAAAGAAAAATGATGAGAAAGATCAAGAGAGGAAGTCAAAGTTTGGGGTAAATCTAAGACAGTTACCTCATCCTAAAAGGACCAAGAAAGGCAGGAAATATATCCATTAATGTAGTGGGTTTTATGCCATAAAATTCGTAGATAGTGAATGTAATTAGATGACCGTCATTAATAAATAGTTATTAATGTTTTTATCAATAGGGTTTATTGATGTTTTATTTATTTTTATCTTATTAACCTTAAAATCCAATAAACTAACATATTAGGTTGTCTTATGAGTCTTGAACTGTATGTAGAGACATATAAGGATCAATGTTCAAGATACACCATAAAGGGTCTATAGTATAGGGATAAGGTTGGATACCTTATCCTGGTAACACTATGGATACGGTCTACTTTGTATTTGATACAAATGCAGTGAACCAACGCATTCATGTAGGAGACACGCAAGTGGGGTATCTTGTGCAATAAGTTTGCACAAGATCGGACCACAAAATAGTAACCACTAAATGTAACTCTATTGACTAGTTAGGTTTCTATTTCAATAGGATGACCTAGGTAACTTAGTCTTACTCCTGACTATATTATGAACACCTGTTCACGAGAGATTGTCCTTTGATTTGTATGGATGAGAGTGGCCAGTTCCCTGACTCATTATGCCTACCATTTTGAGGATAAAACCGAGTGGGTAGCTGGGAACATAATCATACAAGATGGATTTCACTCCTTCCCAACTTTAGGTTAAGAAAATGAGTGTTCCCTTAAGTAGTGTCTTTGAGATTTGAACAAAGGGCCATACCCTCTCACTAGACCAAGAGGGGGTTCGGTTTAATGGTTGGACCATAAACGTGTTGTTCTTTAGAGGAGCACTAGTACTTAAAGATTTAAAGGTAACCCAAGAGTAAAACAATAATTTGATCCAATTAGTGTTACGAATACTCGTAAAGGACTAACTTGCTATTATTGGTCTATATCCGTAAACACAGAAACATATTTGTAGTGAGAATAGTGCAGTTATCAGTCTTTAGTGGAATGTACCCATAGTTAACGAATATTGATTAATTTGGTTAATGAGTTTAGCCAATTAATCTCACATGGTTGGAGCTTCTGATCTACAAGTCTATTAGGTCATCTTCTTAGCTTGTAAAGGGTATTAAGGTAATTCGTCATCAAATTGAATTTGAAATGTTCAAATTCAGAATTGGGAATTTTTTAATGTATGTTGATACATTTTAATATAAAGTTTAATTTGAGACTTTATTATTAATTTTGAATATGATTCAAAATTAATAAATGAGAGAATAAAATATTTGAAAGGAGTTCAAATATTAATTTAATATGAATAAGATTCATATTGAAAACTATAGGTTAAAAATAATGTGCATTGAATGCGCATTAAAACTATAGGTTAAATAAGAGAAATATTTTTTAATATGATTCAAATGAAAAATTAAATTAAATATGTGATATTTAATTGGATGATTAGTTAATTGAAAAATTAATTAATTAATTAATTTTGAATTTAATTATATCGATTAAATAAAAAAGATGTACATTAAAACTATAGCTTATATGAGAGGAAATTATCTAAATATGATTTAATGATCATTTAATTAAATATGATTAAATTAAATTAAATTAAATTAAACAAATTAACTTCCCATTTTAGGGAAGTTCCCAAAAAAACGTAGGACCAATCCCATGTTTTTCTCTCTCTCCCCATCTTTCTAACAAAAGGGTTTTGTTTTGCATAGAGAGTAGGCTTTATCAAGAGTTTTGCAAGGTAGGGTTTCTTCCATGTATAATTAGTCTTTTTGGGAATAGCATGTTTAATCACCTTTTATTCCAATGCAAAATTATTTTGATTTTAAATGCCAATTTAAAAAAAAACGAAAATGGTTATGTGTTTTGGCTTCTATCGTGCCTTGGGGTTTTCATCCCTTCATGATGGTGGGTGGGCAACACAATTGGGCCATCCAACTGAAAAAGGTTGCCACGACCTTGAAGACCAAAGTCAAGCCAACCAACTTGCCTCTTTAATTTCTAGAGTCGCTTTTATTAGGGGTGTTCAAATAACCCGACAATCCGAATAACCCGGACTATCCAACCCAAAATGTAAGGGTTGGGTTGGGTTATTTTTGTTCTTGGGTTGGGTTGGATTGTGGTTTGGCTAAAAAAATTTGGGTTAACCCAACCCAACCTGTATATATATACGTCTTTGTTTAAAGTTTAATTAGTTTGTATTAATTAATTTGTAATTTTTTAAATATTTTTCTTTTAAAATTATTATGATATTTGCCTTTGTTTAAAGTTTGCAATAAACATCATAGATATTTGGTGTTTAGCATTTGAATTTTATGAGATTTTAGTTATTAGTTATAATAATTTACATATTTTTAATTAAAAAGAGAAAAAAAAAAGTTATAACTTGACAACCCAACCCAACTCAAATTTTAAAGGTTGGATTGGGTTGGGTTGGAGACTTTATTTTGGTCATTTGGATTGCCAATCCAACCAACTCAAAATTTTGAATTGGTCCTAAAAATACCTTCAATCCAATCCAACCCAACCCAATTCATGTATACACCTAGCTTTTACAAGGCCACAACTTGAAGTGATCGGGCGTCTGACACAAAAGATCTACCTCAACCTTTGCCAAATGCTTGGCCCAATCGGTTCCCCTTGCACAAATCAAATTCAGCCTTTTGAGTCAAATTCGTAAAAAGATGAAGGGAACCCTAAGTCTACTCCTTTTATTTATAGAAGATGATAACTCCACATTAGGTAGGTTCATTTTCCTTTCTAAAATTTTGCTATGACCATTTTCTATTGAAAACTAGCTTAAGTATAGGGTGTCTATGGCATGCACTAAAACGATATGTAACTCTAATTGTAATCTAGGTGACCTCTTTTCCAAAATACAAATTCAACGTAGGTGGACACGTGAAGATTAAATGAGTTATCTTGTTCAAATTGTGCCCTGAGCAAAATTTCACCCCTAAACTTAAGATGTATCAACTTTTATTATAAACTTTCAATTTCTTCAAATATTAAATACATTTGTGGTATAAAATTTATAGGATTTCAAAGAAAAATGACATTGAAGTAAATTTTTTGTTAGAACTTATGAGTTTTAACAACGGTTTATTTGATACCTAATTTGTGCATTAATCAAACTAAAATGTGAGCAAAGCTTGATATTTTTCAAATTAGCAAAGTTTATATAGATTTTGCGTTGTTATTGTTGTTTTTTTCTTCTTCTTCTTTATCTTTTCAGAATTAGTGCATTAGGTAGAAATTACTGTCTTTATTTATGTATGGACTTCAATTAATGAAAATAAAAGTTGATGGACAAAATTGATACAACTCGATAAATATGGAGGTAAATTGTGTTTTTTTCCCTAGAGAGAATCATAATAACAAAGTTTTATAAATTTAAGGTAATTGCACATATTAAATATCTTTTAATGAAGAAAAAGTAGAAAGAAAAAATAGTGGATCGGTGGGATTACAATTTGAAAATTGGACCAATATTGCAACGATTATGTCAAAGAAATTGTTGACAATTCCATTTGGATCCACAACTTTCCCGTTGGAGCCATGATTCACGAGATAATTGTTGAATCAGTTTTGGTAATTTGCTTAATTTAAAAAATAGGGGTTTTGTTTGGTTTGGTGTTGTGAGTTGTCGTGTCGGCAGGGGCACGGGGATTTGGTGAGTTCCATAATTGGAGGAATATTGGGCCTAAGAATTCAGGGCTCATACGGATAATTGTGGGCTTTTTTCTCCCAGGTGACTTGGCAATCAAGGAACACGTGACTTAATTGTCCCTATCCAATCATATTCCTCCACGCACGCGTTTCTCTATCCAAGTTGGTTGGTTGCTGACAGCGCACGTCCAAATCGTGACTGTCCGATTATGTGATCTTTGCCAGCCAATCACGTTTCCCCGCGTGGGCCCCACCCACCGATTTCTACTTCCTTATTTCTTATTTCGGGGATACACCCATTTTGTGTGTCTCACTTTTTCGAGTATTTGTTAATGATTAATGATTTAATTATTGTTATTTTTGTAAGAGTATTTAATTATTACAACTAATTTTAGCTTTTAATCTTATTTTGATGTTTAAAGTGTAATTTGTTCTATTTTAGGCTTTACTCCTGATTCTCCATCTAGTTATTAACAAAGTTGTGAAGTGTGGCCTTTTATTTTGGGTTCGTATATTATAAATAAGTTGTCAAATATAAGCCGTTTGAGTTGGATATCGAGTGTTGGATGGGTTAATTTTTCATTTTGAAGTTCGTCCACCCAGTTCCTTATTATTGAACACTCCTCGTAGAATTATTTCGACTCGACAAGAATTGTTTGAAAAATGAATTTCATACTCCATCTTCAAACTTTATGGTGTGTTTGAAATACATTTTCAAATATTTAATTTAAAAAATAAATCATTTTAGAAGAAATTGGAGTGTATGACAACAACTTAAGTAGTTTTTCAAGTTCAGTTTTTATTAAAAAAAAAATGTTTAAATAAACATGAGTTTTTTTAAAAGCTCTTTTTTTCAAATCAATCCAAACAGATTCTTAAATCCAAGGGTGATCAAATAACCCGACAACCTGAACAACCCGAACTACCCAACCAAAATGTAAAGATTGGGTTGGGATAGTTTTGTTTTTGGGTTGGGTTGGGTTAAATTTAATCTATTTTTGTTGGTTTGGGTTGGGTCGTGGGTTGGCTAAAAAAAATTTGGGTTGACTTGACCCAACCCAAATTTTATATATATAAATAAAATATGTTATATATATTTCTCATTGTTTAAAATTTGATTATTTTGTATTGATTAATTTATGAATTTTAAATATTTTTATTTTAAACTTGTTATGATATTTGTCTTTGAAGTTTGCAATAAATATCTTAGATATAATTGGTATTTATCATTTGAATTTTATGAGATTTTAGTTATTAGTCATGTGTTCTATATAAATTTACATATTTTTAATTAAAAAGAAAAAAAAATAAATTTTAACCCGACACCTCAACCCAACCCAACCCGAATTTTAAAGGTTGGATTAGAGACTTTATTTGGATTCTTTGGGTTGCCAACCCAACCAACTCGAATTTTCAGGTTGGTCCAAAAAAACACACTCAACCTAATCCAACTCAATCCATGTACACCTTAATTTTCTAATTATAGTTAAAGATTAACATTGAGTTTTATATTTTGGGTGGATATTTGGATTTGAGAAAGTTGTGATTGAGAAATTTATATTTAGTATCGTAAAATCGATATTGATTAAATTTATACTTAGGGGTTCAAGGGATTGGTTGAAAGAGAAGTTTCTCAAACTTTTCTTCTTTTTTTTTTGGTGGATTTTTCTTACTATTTGCCTTTTATTCCAGTTTTTATCGATGGCGTGGATATTACTTCATATTCAGAAATTTTGCTTTGATTTCTCACACGAAATTGGTCACAAATTTTCAAATGTCAAGTTTTTAACTTTCTGAATTTCATTGGAACAAGCTTCAGCAAAATAGATTGCTTCTAGAGAATTTGTGAACATGTCATGAAAACAAGCTTCATCAACCATGGCTTTGTGAGAGGAGTTTCAAATAGCTATTGAAGATACAAATAGTTTCACTCGTTTTCTTTGTTTCGTCTTTGACTCTTGGTCTTCCATTTAAAGAATCGAGGAAAACGCCTTGTTTTGTCGACTCTGTCATTGGAATCTAGTGAATTGAGACAGATTTTTTATTGCTAAACTAATTGAAGCCCTAGATTTTGGTCCACTACTGATGTGCATGATTTGTATGACTAGTAGTCTAATTATCTCGAGAGGATCTTGATCATCTAACCATTGAATGAGAAATTTTGAGTCAATCACAAATTTTCATGTCATTTATCAAATTAATGACGAAATTGCAAATAAAAATTTAGGACTAATTAAAAGTTGATATGTGTCCCAAATTGAAATTGAAGACATAAATTGACACATCTTGAAGAGGTCACATGTTTTCATCATGATCATTGGATTGAATAAAATTAATTTGGTCCAATTTGATATGATGGGCTAGAGTCTAATTGAGAAAAAAAAAATAGGCCTAATTTAGTCCAAAGGCCAAAAAAAGGCTCAAATCCAATTAATTGGGCCCAAGGGCCAGGTGCATGAACCAACCAAGCCCAAACTCAAACCTACAAAGTCCACTAGAGAACTCTATAAATAGAGAAGTTCTCTTTATTTGTAGAGGTGAGAAAAATTCGACACTCTAGAGAGCCCAAAGAGAATTTTCCCAACAATCAGAAAACTCCCAGACTCCTTAAGCTACAGTCTCCTAAAGATACAAAGATACATTCAATTGAGAGAGAATTAAAGCATCAAATCAACATCAACACAAGTTCAGCTTCACGAAACAAGTTTCTCCGAAAACCTCATGTGAACAAATTGTTACGTCCAGTGGGACATCTCTACTTCTCATCTCTCTATCAATATTCAAAACAAATCGTACTAAAGAAAGCTGCATACAAACTCACTATTGCAAGCGACTCTTATATAGGACCTGTCACTCGAAGTCACTCATAGGGGATCCTGCATGAGCAAGAACAAGGCTCTATCTGAAGGAACTCGTTTACAAATAGATCCATGAACGGAAGCGGATCATCCAAATCCCATTTTGATGAAGAACAGAAATTTACAGTAAACATACAATTTATACATTCTAAAAATTATAACATGCTTTTTAAAGAACAAAAAGGGTTCAAGTGATTATACCTTTGAAGCACTTTTTTTCATACAACCCTCGAATAGTCACAAACTCTTCAAACAACAATAAGAACTTGAAGACCCTCTTCAAGAAAATCATGAACAAAAAATGAGATAGAACCACTTGGTTTCCTTGGTATACTCGGGGTGAGAACCCAGGAGTGGTGGGCTTTGACTATTTTGGTTAGGAGGGAGTTTGAAAGTTTAGAGGTGGAAGACGATTGAGGAAGAACTATCGTATAGCAAAGAAGCCTCAATTGTTTAGTTCAAAGCTTCTATCGTATAGGCTCTGTAAAATTCGTGTAGATTAGTTATGGAAAAATAAAATTAACCTAAAAAATGATTCTCAACTAAATCCTTTTGAGCTACCAAGAGGACCTTATAAACCTGTAGCTAGAAGCTCCAACGGTTCGTGAATTATTTATTAAACTCTTTAATCACATTATCCACCATCCGTTAATTGTCGAGCACTCCACTAAAGACCGACAGTTGCACTCTTCGCACTACAGATATATTTCTGTGTCCATTGCATATAACCAATCAATAGTATGATGACCCTTCAATTGCTCGTAAGTACATCTGAGCCAAATTACTGTTTTGCCCCTGTAGTGACATCTAATTTCTTAAGTACTATTGATCGCTCTAATGAACAATAGATCATAGTCCTACTATGACTAAACCCCTTTTGGGTCAGGAGAGGGTGTGGTGCCAAATTGTTCAACATCCGAAATTAGCCCTTAAGGAAGCAATTTATCTACTTATCCTTGTTTCGAAAAATGAGTGAATTCCATCTTGTGTAGCTCAGTTCCCAGCTCCCCAATCAGACAAATCCCTAAAATGGTAGGCTTGTTGAGTTGGTAATTTGGCCACTCTCACCCATATAAACCAAAGAACCGCCCTCATAGGTAGGAATTCACAACTCACTCAGGATTAAGGTCATGTTACCTATGGTCATCATAGAGAAATGAAAGTCTCTATTATGAACGGTGTTATATAATGAGACTAAGCATTTTGTGGTCCGGTCTTATACAAACTCCTTTGTATAGAATGTCCCCGCTCGTATGTCTAATACATGAATGATCAAGAATAGATCATTTGTAGTACTTCACAACATTTGTAACATCTACAAAGTGGGTCATACTCGTAGTGTCACCAAGGTAAGGTACCTAGCCTTATTCATGAAGCAAATCAAACATGAGGATTTCCATGAGCAGCGGAAGGGATCGTTCCAAATCCCATTCAGTTGAACACAATCAATTACATTCTAATAACGAAAACTAACAGGTTATGCAAAACTAGAAATTATAGCATGCTAAACGATGATACAAGGGAAAAAGGATGTATACATTTGAAGAACCATTCTTCAAGATCCCTTGATCAATCTTCAAGTGTCCAAGAACAGCACACTCGAACGCAACGACCAGTACACAGAACGAACACAACGAATACATCCTCCACGAAACCAATCGAGTTTAACTCGATCCACGAACTGAGTGAGGACACCAGTAAAATGGTTACCTTGGTATTCTTAGTGTGAGAATCCAAGAGTTGTGGGCTCTGTATGATCTTGGCTTGAGGAGGAGACTAAAGGTCTAGATCGAACAAGTGGGAGATATGACATTATCTATCATATAGACGATGTGCTCGATCGTTTAGTAAACGGAAATCTATCGTATAGACTTAGCCACATGATCGTTTAGCTATGATCAGCTGAATGATTATCGTATAATCAACTCTACACGATCGTTTAGTCTCTGAACAGCGATCGCTTAGTGAAACACTATCACTTGATAGCTTGTCCGTGAGTTCTTTCCGAATGAGGTAACTTTTCTAAATTTAGGAAAACAATTTTCCTTTTATCTCACGATTACCATAAAACCACCAATAACCTTCCATTCAATCGGTTATTAGAGAAAAGAAATTAATTATCATATAATTCATATATTATAAATAAATATGATAACCAACTTATCATATTATATTTATAACCTATAGCTTTAATATTTCATCTCATGAAACATATAATGCATAATTCTTTTTCTATTTTATGGTATTTAATGTAAATCATATTTACATTAATTCCCCCACTTGATTTATCTCATACATCACACAAATTATATCATATATAATTAAATTTTCTCTTGTTAATTTGGACACTTCAAACTAACCCCAAGAACTGATTCTCAACTTGAACCCATTGAGCTATCAAGGGGATCTTATGGACCCTTTAGCTTGAAGTTCCAATGGTACGTGAATAACTGACTAAACTCTTTAGTCACAGGATTCACCATCCGTTAACTGCCGAACATTCCACTAAAGACCAACAGCTGCACTCTTCTCACTACAAATATATTTTTGTGTCCATATCAACCAACCAACAGTGCGATAACCCTTCACAGATCGCTCGTAAGTACAATTGGGCTAATTTACCGTTTTGCCCCTGTAGTTACATCTAACTTCTTAAGTACCGCTGATTCCTCTAATGAACAATAAGTCATAGTCCTACTATGATTGAGTCCTCTCTTCTAAAGAGAGGATGCGGCCACTATGTTCAAGACCCGTAATCAGCCCTTAAGGGAGAAATCTATCTATTACCCCTGCTTCGGGGAAGGAGTGAATTCCATCTTGTGTAACTGAGTTCCCAGCTCCCAAATCAAAAAAATTCCCAAAAAGGTAGGCTTGTTGAGTTGGCAATCTAGCCACTCTCATCCATACTAATCAAAGGATCGCTCTTATAGACAAGAGTTCCCAAAGCACTCAAGATTAAGGTCATGTCACCTATATGAAGGAACTTTTATACAAGAGTACCTATGAGTGGAAGCGAATCTTTCCAAAAGCATTGTGACAGAATTACCGCATTTACATTCACACATATAGATATGCATCAAACGTTTAATTACCAACATGCTTAGAGATAAATAAACAAGAGAACGAGTAAACTTACCAGTTGAAGACTTTCTTCATTTGAAATCTCGCTCTCTCCACGAACGGAAGCTTTTGCTTTCGCTGGAATGTCAAGCTATCATTCAACAGCACCTCAGTCGTCTACCATGAACAATTCAACACGAATAGACGAAGAAGATGGGGACGACACCACCACTTGGAGCCCTTAGTATTCTCAGAGTGAGAATCCAAAGAGTGGGCTTTGTTCGCATTTGGTAGAGAGGAGGAAGAAAACAGACCGTATACAACGATCAAGTAAGTGAGAGAAGGCAACTACTATCGTATAGTCAAGATGCTTGATCGTTTAGATGGGGTACACGATCGTGTAGGAAAAGCTAGGCAATCGTCTATACGATCGTTTAGTAAAGCTCAGGCAATAAGCGATCGTTTAGGAAAAAGTGGGCGATCATTTAGAATATGCGCACACAGGTGTAAGCGATCGTCTAGTAAACTGGCGCTATCGTATAGGCTCTAAAATACTAAGCGATCGAATGCAAAACACTCTGTGAGCAATTTTAGCGTGTTCTATGAAAAATGAAAACAATTTTCATTTTATTCTTCAGTTACAAAAACTGAATTTAACTTCCCACTAACGCATGGTTATGGAGAAAACGTCGGACAATTATCCCATAACTGTCCAATTAATAAAAATAATAAATATGATCATATTATGTTTATAACCTATAGTTTGATATCATATATCAACCATAATGTTTTCTCCTCCACTAGATATAAATCATATTTATATCCAATTATCTCTAAATTAATGTATCTCATACATACAGTCAATTATATCACATGTAATTAACTAGTTCAATCATATCATATATAATTGAACTCCCTTCTATTAATTTGAACATTTCAAACTGACCTAAAAACTGATTTCCAACTTGAATCGAAGCTACCAAGGGGACCTTATGACCTATGGCTTGAAGCTCTAACGGTATGTGAATAGCTGACTAAACTCTTTAGCCACGAGATCCACCATCCGTTAACTGCCAGACATTCCACTAAAGACCGAAGCTGAACTCTTCTTACCACAAATATATTTTTGTGTCCATCGGATATAACCAATCATCAGTACGATAAACCTTCACAAATGCTCGTAAGTACAGCTGGACTAATTTATCGTTTTGCTCCTATAGTTACATTTTATTCTTTAAGTACCACTAATCCCTCTAATGAACAATACAACACAGTCCTACTATGTATGAACACCTCTCGGACCATGAGAAGGTGTGTGGTGCCACATCATTCAAGCCCCAGGATCGGTCCTCAAGGGATTAATCTATCTACTCATTCTTACTTCGGGGAAGGAGTAAATTCCATCTTGTATAGCTAAGTTCCCAGCTCTTAAATCAGACGAATCTCCCAAGTGGTAGGTTTGAGTCAGCGACCTGGCTACTCGCACCTATGCAAATAAAAGGATCACGCTCAATGACAAGAGTTCCCAACTCACTCAGGATTAAGGTCATGCTACCTATGGTCACCCGAGTGAAATGAAGTCTCTATCAAGAACGACATTATATAACGAGACGTTAACACTTCGTCGTCAGGTCTTATACGACTATTGCTGATGAAGCAGACCCTTCAACAACTCTTGTTGAAGTTTCAGTAGTTTCGTTGGAAAGCTCACATAACACGACCTTAATACGTAAACTGTGCTCCCTAATATGATCCTCCGCCAGGAAGGTAGCGTTCGTAGAAATAAACACTCTGTTTTCCAACAGATCATAAAAGTAACCCCCTCGTGTACCGTTGAGGTAGCCTACAAAGAGGAACAACCTCGACCGTGGTTCGAATTTCTTTAGATTAGCCTCAAGCACATGTGCTGGGCAACCTCATATGCGGAAGTGACGTAAACTAGCTTTACGCCCGTTCCAAAACTCTAGAGGTATTCTCGCAACACTCTTGGAAGGAACACAGTTGAGTATTTACACTACAATCTCCACTGCGAAACCCCAAAATGAGTTCGGTAAGGAAGCATAACTCATCATCAAACAAACCATGTCCAACAAGATTCCGTTTCTCCTCTCCACTACACCATTCTGTCGAGGTGTACCTGGTGCTGAGAGTTGGGAAACGATTCCATGTTCTATCAAATAGTCCTGGAACCCACAATCCATAAACTCCTCACCTCAATCTGATCAAAGTGTTTTAATCCGTCTATCCAATGTATTTTCAACTTCAGCCTTGAACTCTTTGAACTTTTCAAAGGATTCAAACTTTCGTTGCATTAGATAAACATATCCATACCTAGAGTAATCATCAGTAAAACTGATAAAATACTCATAACCTCCTCGGGCTCGCACATTCATAGGACCAGAAAGGTCAGAATGTACAAACTCAAGAGACTTTTTGGCTTGATAACCTTTCCCAGTAAAAGGTTTTTTAGTTATCTTACCCTCAAGGCAAGATTCGCACACCAGTAAAGAATTTTCTTCTAACTCACTTAGAAGGCCATACTTCACAAATCTTTCAATCCTATTGAGATTGATGTGCCCTAATCGAAGGTGCCAAAGTTGGACATTTTCTTTTTGAGAAATTCGTTGACGTTTAGATTGAGTTGCGGCAGATTTAAACGTCTTTATGTTATGGAGGGAACTTAAGGCTAACGGTTTTAGCACATACAATTTGTTTTCCAGTTTAGCTGTACAAATCTCAACATGATCTTTATGAATAAATACTTTATCCACATTAAAAGAAAGAGTGTATTTACATTGTAACAGACACTTTACAGAAATTAAGTTCCTTTTTATTTCAGGAACAACAAAAACATCTTTTAATACAAGAAACTTATTGTGTAAAGTTAGTTGGATGCCTCCCACTACCACAACTGAGACGACGTGCCCGGTGCTTACTCGCATCATCATCCTACCAGCCTTCAACTGTTGTCAGGATCTAATCCCCTGAAAAGAAGAACAAACGTGATTAGTGGTGCCCAAATCAATTTTCCAAGTAGAATCATCATTCTCCACTAAACATGTTTCTAGCACAAGTAAATCATATTTACTTTTATCTGCCTTGGCTTTAGCCTTGGTGACCTTTCTCTCCTTGAGATAGCGAGGAAAATTCCTCTTCAAGTGTCCGTCCTTGTTGCAGTGGAAACATTTTTCTTTTTCAATCGGCGGTGGGCGACTGCTTTGGGTGACAGGCAGCGGGTTAGCATGCGCTTTCCCTTTCCCTTTACCACCCTTCTTCTTCTTCCCTTTTCCAGAGTTAGAAGTAGAAGGTGCAGACTTCGTCCCTGAGGTTGAACCTCGATGGAATGTCCTAAAAGATGAAGCAACATTTGCCTCACCCCTTTTCCTCTCCTTACTTTTCAGTAAAGATTGGTATGTCCACAACTTGTTGAGGAGAGTTGTAAGGGTGTATTCCATTTTGTTAAGAATCACATTATTAACAAAGTGGAGGAAGCTCTCCGACAATGAATGCAGGATCATGCTAACCTGACTGCCCTCATTGATTTTCGACCCATTCATCTCCACCACATTAAAGTGGACCATCATGTTAAGCAAATGTTCACGAACAGAGGTGCCTTCCTCCATTTTTGGGTTGAAGATGTATTTTAGAGCCTTGTGCTTGAGCTGTCGAGACGGTTATTCGAACATCTCGCGCAGGGATTCCATGACCTCATGTGCTGAGACCATGGGCTCATGCTTCTTATTAAACACGTCACTCAAACTGACCATGGGTCTTCTCGTTTGCCCGTGTCCATCGCTCGTACGCCTTCCAAACATTTTGAGCAGCGTTGGGAGTTGGAATAGGAGGACAGACCTCCGTAAAGGCAAACATCATATCCTCGATGATGAGTATCGTCGTGATCATATGTTTCCAACTAGAATAGTTGTCACCAGTAAGTTTATCGACACTAAGCAAATCGATTGTAGCTGTGGCCATTTTAAAAATCATTTCTGAAAAATGAACAAACTTTTATAAGACTTCGCTAAACCACATTTTAACCAATTAGTTTTAGCAAAACAGTTTGCAAGTACCCGAAGTGATGAAGACTTCTATTTTGCAATGATGCCCCAGCGAGACAGGCCAAACGTCACCGGTGGGGTGATCAAATGCCCCTTCACTAGGATGAGACATTCTCAACCATCAGGTAGAACCAACTCTTAGAACTAACTCTAATAGCCACCATTTATTTTGTTCAGAACTGTTAATCTTTAACAATTTTGCATAAGTGTGACTCCTCACTTTCAGTGTTAGAGTCTCGCCCTAATGAGCTCAACATAAGGAAGAAGCAGATTAGGACAAGAAACTAAGTAACCTTATCCTCTTACAGGAGATCAAATAAAGAAACGCTAAAAAATACCATCCTATAAGGGGACACTCCCAGGGTGTCTCAAGGCGATGCATATAAACCTTATTCAATCCAACGAGGGAGACCGTAGGATATGCTGTCGCACTTTCCGCTTCCACTTACTATGAACATTCTCTCCATCCACCTTCATATTGACCTACCCAAATACCATCCTTTAGGAGGACACTCCCAAAGTGCCACGAGGTCGAGGGTAGATCTCACGGTGTGAACGATAAGGGAGAAATATGAAAGGTTTAAATGAAGCATCATATGCGCTAAGTACTTCCCACTGAATGTTCTACTTAGGGGTTCATTAACCTAGACAATCCGACTACTAATTTTAGTCTAAGTAATTTATTAAGTCTGCTAAAAAACAAATTTTGTCTTTGAAATAAAACAAGTTCAAGTAGTCACATTTAAACACTTTAATGGACTGTCCTTAACTTGCATGCATGCATCAAATCTATCTAATTCACCTTTCCAGGTAGGTTCCTAGGTAGGGGTGTTACGTTTCCGTCAACTTAAATACCCCATCCTAAACAGAACTCACCTTAGACAAAAGGTTCCTTATAGATAGATTTGCTACACTTTAACCTTTTATTAGTCAATTTAATCCTATTAAACTAATTAAAATATTAAAGCCTAAGGTTTGCTAATCATATTAGAACTGTGATCATAAGTCTATGTTATCCAAGTTTTAAACATTTTAAAACCATGAATTAAACCTAAGTGAGCATGCATGTCTTTCTTATTGATTTTAGTTCTAATTTCTCTTTAACCTTTAAAAAGAAACAACTACAAAACACATTGCCACACAACAAGGTATTTATAACGCTTATAAAGTAACCTATGTGTCATGCATCATGCAATGTCCGGTCATTACTATACATAACCTTTTTATACATGTAATAACCAAGCAAACATGCTTTCCATATACCCTTATACTATAACATTTAAAATATAAAGATGATGCATGTCAATGTCTTTATGCATGCATAAATACAACTCCTATATTGTATGATGCATGAGCATGCTCTTACACAATTTAAATTATGCTTCTCTAAATCATAACACTTATAACAAAGAGATGATGCACGACCATGCATAACCTAAGGTGGGATTTTTCTATATGTGCATACCATATGACATATAAAAAGAGCATACATCTCATGTATAAAACCACAGATTAATAGACCAAGATGAACCACCTCTAAACCGAAAAGAAAAAAATTCTATCTATTACATTTTTCCACCGAGTAAACCGGTTCACAGGAAAACCGGGTCTTGAACCACTGGGCAAAGCTCCATCGTGTAGTAAAATGCCTCCAGGTAAGCGATCGTGCAACATACACTAGACAATAGTACGAAAGCTAAATGATCACTTAGATAACAATGAGGCTCTAAAGCCTAATCGTCTAGACGATTTCTTAACACGCGATAAGTAAACAATTTACCACGCGATTTACTCCGCGATCGTATAGTTAGTAACTAAGCGATGAGGCTTGCTGACCTATACGATCGTCTAGTGCGCACGCGTCAAACGACTTCTGAGCATCCGATACTTAGAGATCGTCTACCCCATTGTCTACACGACCCGACCAACGCTTGATCGTCTTCTTCCTCGAAGAACAACAACCCTTGCTACGAAGCCTCTTCATGAATGACTCAAAACTCAAATTAATTTTGAAATTACAGTCTCGATAGCAATTAATTATGCCCAAAAACGCAAGGGTATTTACAATTAACTGGAAATGTAAAAGAATTTAAACAAACCGAGGTTTCATCCTGGAAACTTCATTAATCAACACATCCACAAACGAATTAACAATTAAAACAGAGATTAGACATGCTTCACCTACCGTGAATGTAAATGCAATTCTTTGTAGCAATGAATTTGGAATATCAGAAACCTGGCTCTGATACCAATTGAAGAAACTCTTATACAAGAGTAGCTATGAGCGGAAGCAGATATTTCCAATTCATTGTGACAAAATTTCCACATACATATTCAGACATACAGATATGCATTAACAACACCAAATAACTGGCATGCTTAAAAGATAAAAGACAAGAGAATGAGTAAACATACCAGTTGAAGACTTTCTTCTTGGCAAGACTCACTCTATCCGCGAACGAACTCCTCTTGCTATCGCTAGACTAACAAGCAATCGTTCAGCACCTCCAATCGTCTACCACGAACGGCTTCGCATGAACACCAGGAAACAAGGATGATACCACAATTCGGAGCCCTCAATATTCTCGGAGTGAGAATCCAAAGGGTGGGCTTTGTTTGGATTTGATATAGGATAGAAGGAAAGACAATCGTGTACTAAAGATCAAGTAAGTGGGAGAATGGAAAGACTATCGTATAGTCTGGTGCTTGATCGTTTAGGCGAGGTACACGATCATTTAGGAAAAACTGTTAGTTAAGCACAGGCGTTAAGCCATCGTTTAGGAAATGGTAAGCGATCGTTTAATGAATGTGCGCACAGGTGTGCGATCGTTTAGTTAATGGTAAGCGCTATCGCATAGGCTCTCAAGTAATATATGATCGAATGCTATCACACCGTGAGCGATTATGCGTCTTTTCTTGATCTTTTGCAAAATGAAAACAATTTTCATTTTATTCTTTAGTTACGATACCCAAATTGAACTCCCACTAACGCATGATTTTGGAGAAAACTTCAGGCAATCATCTCATAACTAATTAATAAAATAATAAATATAATCATATTATATTCATAACCTATAGTTTGATATCATATATCAACCAGAATGTTTTCTCCTCTACTTAATATAAATCATATTTATATCCAATTTCTTCCAACAAATTAATGTATATCATACATTTAGTCAATCATATCATATATAATTAACCAGTTCAACTATATCATAAATGTGCAAATAAAATATCTAAATGTGCGAAGTCAAGAAGTGAAGTAAGCATCATATATTATACATCACAAGCGTTCGTACAAATGTTTACAAACTACAGGACACGAGACTTTAGGGCATCATCCCCAACATGTTCGACAAATTCGCTCCTGTTACTGATTGATCAGATAAATAATCACACTTTGATGTAGTGTCTATCATGATGGCAGATGTAACAACTAAGGTAGCCATGATAGAGATAGAGAGGAAGATAAATCTCTTCATGAAAGTTGTTGAGGAGCGAGACCATGAAATCGTTGTCTTAAAAAATCAAATGTAGGCTCCAGAAATTGCTGAGATGAGTCAAGCTCTAGTTACCAAAGCCAATAATAAAGAAAAAACTGTCTTGCAGGAAAACCAATTACAATAATGTACCTCTATCGTCTCCCTGTCGGTTCAACAGTTGCAAGATATGATTACAAACTCTATGAGGGCTAAGTATGGAGGACCCTAGTAATCTTCTTTTATGTACACCAAGTCGTAGACCAAAAGAATCGACAAGCTGAGAATACTAGTTGACTACAAACCTCTAAAATTCTAGCAATTCGATGGAAAAGGTAATCTGAAACAACATGTTGCTCACTTTATTGAAACCTGTGAAAATGTAGGGACTAGAGGAGACCCGCTAGTCAAGCAATTTGCTCATAACTTGAAAGGAAATACTTTTAATTGACATCAATTTAGATCCAGAAGTGATTGACAATTGGAAACAATTGGAAATAGAGTTCCTGAACATTTTTATAGCACAAACGCATCGTTAGTATGATGGAGCTGACAAATGCCAAGCAGCAAAAAGGAGAGCTAGTCATCGATTACATGGACCGATGAAGAACTCTAAGTTTGGATTGCAAAGATAGACTCACTGAATTATCTGTAGTGGAGATGTGCACCCAAGGCATGCACTAGGAACTTCTCTACATTTTGCAAGGGATAAAGTCTAATTCATTCGAAGAGCTGGCGATTCACGACCATGACATGGAGTTGAGCATTGCCAAGAACTGTGAACTTCTTGGTTTCTAAGGTAAGGAAAGAAAAGATTGAAACGAAGGGCACTGAAAAGATCGTGAATAGTGCTACAAAAGAATCCATGATCGTTCATGCTACCCACTGAAATTTTCCTCCAAAGTAAAAGAAACAGAATTTGAAAGAAAGCATGATGGGGTCGAGGAGCGTTGCCAAACTTTTAAAGAAAGACAGGAGAAAGCTTACCCATTCCCTGATTTTTATGTTGTAGAGATGCTGAAGAAATTCCTAGAGAAGCAACTTTTTTAGCTATCGAAATGCAAACGACCAGAACAAGCAGGAAAGTAGATGATCCTAACTACTACAAGTATCACCGAGTCCTTAGCCACCCAATGAAAAAGTGCTTCATGCTAAATGCGTTAATTCTACAATTGGCTCATGAAAAGAAGATTGAGCTAGATCTTGGTGAAGTAGCTCAAATAAATCACGCTGCAGTAGCGACGACTTCAAGTATTTCAACGCCGACAACATTTTATGATCAAAGAGAAAACCTGATCCAGTTTGGGATGTTTGAGCCTATAGTTGTTCGATTCGAACAATTCTAACGACAGACACCTAAAATAAAGAAAAGCCTATTGAAGATGACGACAAAGGGTGGATACTTGTGACTTGTCAAAAAAGAAGAAAGTTAAGTTCACCAAAATAGCAATTGCTCCTCTAATGAGATCACAAAAAAAGGAAGCACGAATCAAGAAAAGAAAGAGGAGAAAATGCATGGAATCCTAAGCTCGTGAAAGAATGAGATGATGACTTTCCTTAAATTTTATGGCTAGTAACTTTGGCAAAATTCCTCTCAAGAAACTTCCTCGATAATCATCGAGAGGAAGTATTAAAAGTTACTGCGGTCATGTTGTCAGCATAGTGGAAGTCGACGACAATCATATAACTGCTAAAGAAGTCGATGACTCAAAAGAAATGGATCAAAGAACTTCTGTCTTCAATTGTATTAAGCCTTCAAGTGCTCGATCTGGTGTAGTTGACTCATTCTCCCTTTATGATTAAGTCCAATGCAACTAGATCCGCCTCATCCTCAAGGTTAAGTCTGGTGCAGCTGGCTACACTTCATTTTTAATTATTTATCCATCCCTATGTTCAATTACTGTACGGTCGCTTTTCCATCTCCAAGTTCAAGGGTTGCAGTGTTGCTTCTCTATCTCCAAGTATGAGGGTTGCATTGTTGTTTCTCCATCTCCAAGTTTGATGATTGCATTGCTACTTCTCTATCCCCAAGTTCGAGGGTTGCACTGTATCTTCTTCATCTCCAAGTTTGAGGGTTGCACTGCTGTTTTTCCACCTCCAAGTTTGACGATTGCATTACTGCTTCTCCATTCCCAAGTTCGAAGGTTGTTTTATTGCTACTCCATCTTCAAGTTTGATGATTCTGTTATTGCTTCTCCATCTCTACTTTTGAGGATTGCATTGCTTCTTTATCTCTATCTTTAAGGTCGGTGGTCGTGCTGTTTCTTGTTGCATCTTCAAGTTTACGAATTGCACGCATTGACACTTGAAAACTAGTGCATGACGCGTTAGCATACATATCTGCAATGTCATATCCCATCTCAAGCTTACTTCTTTCGCCCAATAGGAGGCTTAAAGACAGCAGACACCACCCTTTTGTGATACTTACTATCCTCTCTAATTTTTTTGCTTAATCTTGTTAAAAAAACAAATATACTTAAACTTTTTATTACAACCAAGTAAATGGTTATACAACTTTTATGTACACAAAATTTAACTACAAATTAAACAACTCCCATTCCTAATTTACAGAAACTTATAGACAGCAAATTTAAACCTTGGAGAGTGGCAGACCTTGACTTCACATGGCAACCAGAACTCCTTTTCTACCTGGGGAAGGAGGGGTGAACAAAAAATTTGGAAAATATGAGCTAGGAAGCCTAGTGAGTGATAATTTTATGAATAACCTTTTTATGTTCAAAACAGTTTTGAAAACTTATAACCATACATGCTTTAAAAGTTAATTAAGAAACTCTTTTCAATCACATGAAATAGAGAAATATTTTTTTAATGCCTGCCATGGAATCTCATTCAAACGCACATTTAAAATTATTCAATAAAGCATCGCATGAAGCTTAATCAAACGCATGATAATTCATGATAAAATAATCATCAAACCTATACTCGAACATATCTTGGGTGGACCAACTCAACTCACTCAGGTACTAAGGTGGAAACAACTTAACACACTCAGTCACGGAGGTAAAACTAACTCAACACACTCAGTCTTTGCTAATGTGAAACCAACTCAATGCATAGTGGTTGTCGTATGTGCACACAGAGCTCAAGTATCTCATGCTAGGTACTAGATCCAATGGTTTGATGCTGGCCTGAGCGACAATCTGGCTTTCTCTGCCTATTTCCCAATGTCTTCAATCTTCTCATCCTTCAATTTCTTTGGCAGCCTAGGTACACACTCTACACTCAATTTGCTAACGTTTGGCTCTAGAAAAATGAAAATGACACAAGCGAATTAGGAGAACTAAAAGTCCAAAGTGCCCTATTTATAGTAGTCCCAAACCCACCTTTAATTGCCAACTCCTTTTTTCATGCATGACAAGGTGTCTGCAGCATGCATAACCCAACACAACACTCTCCTTTGAGGTGTTAGCACTAGCTCTTTGCATGGCTCCTCCTTTTTTCATATGTGGCCACCTTCTACTTAGACTTCAGTCAATACTTTATCGAAATTCGTCACATGCCCTTTCTAGCTGTCAACTTGCCCTTGCTCCCTAAGCAATTCCCAACTCAACGCATACTCCTCCTCCTTTGGTCACATGTTTCCTTCTTTGGGCGCCTCTTACCAAAATGTTGGTCACATGGTTTTCCCTTCATGTGCCCAACTTTACCTTTTAGATTCAATGTATAGGCTACGTGCATTCTCTGTGCCTTTTTTTATTTATTTATTTTAGTACATGTCCAATTATAATAATCCAAGATGTCCTTCATGCGTCCAAACTCTCTCTTATTTGTCCAAGGTGCCATCTAGGCGCCCATTATGCTCTCTATTCTCAAATCTCTAGATTTAAACCCTAGTTTCTCCTTATATGCCCACCTAAATACACTTAACCATAGATGTCTTTTGTACAAAGCATACATCCAAATGACATCTTATATGAGTCCATGGATTCAACTATGTGCCCAATATAGTCTCTTTAACTTAGTTTGCGTCCAACCCTATGAATGATAATTTGAACATATTCAATCATGCTACTAATAGAAATTAAGTCTTAAATACTTAACGATCTTCCCATTTCTTCAAACCTAAATAGAAGGAAAAGAGATCGAGGGCTTACATGCAACATGTCTGCTATATATTTGCAACATGTTTGCTACATATCTGCAATGTATCTACTGTTGGGGTTGATGCCCTAAATCTTGTGAGTTCTGTAGTTTATAATTGTAATGATTTATCTATTTAATAAAATCTGAGGAATTTTATTTGATATTTAGTAGCATTAACCCCAAAACCAATAGATTAACATTCGAGATAATCTTATGTAGCTTAAACGTATATGAAGAGACATACAAGTAGCATGTTTAAATGATAACTTAAATGGTTTGTAGTAGATAGATAAGGTTGGGTATCTTATCCTGGTGACACTACGAATATGACCTGCTTCGTAGATGAAACAATTGTTGTGAAGTGTTACAAATGATCTGATCTTGATCATTCATGAAGAGACATGTGAGTGTGGGTGTTCTATACAAAGAGGGTTGTATAAGACTGGACCACAAAATGAATAGTCTCATTATATAACTTCATTAATAATAGAGACTAATATTTCACCAAGATGACCATAGGTGACATGACCTGAATCCTAAGTGAGTTGTGAACTCTTGCCTACAAAGGCAATCCTTTGATTTGTATGAGTGAGAGTGGCCAGATCACCGACTCAATAAGCCTACCATTTTGGGGATTCGTCTGATTGGGGAGCTGAGAATACAACTACACAAGATGGAATTTACTCATTCCCTAATGTTGGGCTAAGAAGATAAATTGCTCCCTTAAGGGCTGATTCCGGAGCTTGAACAATGTGACGCCACACCGTTTTTGACCCAAGAGAGGTTTGGACATAGTTGGACTGTGACTTATTGTTCATTAGAGGGATTAGTGGTACTTAAGAAGTTAAATGAAACTACAGGGACAAAATAGTAATTTTGGCCTAGCAATACTTACGAACAATTTGTAAAGGGTCATTGTGCTATTGACTGGTTATATTCAATGGGCACAAAAATATATCTTCAGTGCGAAGAGTACAGTTGTCGGTCTTTAGTGAAGTGACACGCGGTTAATGGAAGTTGAGCAATTAGTTAAAGGAGTTTAATTAATTATCCAAGTACAATTAGATTTGCAATCTATAGGTCTATAAGGTATCTTTTATAACTCAATAGGGATTATTAAAAATTAATTTTGGATTAATTTGAATTGTTCAAATTAATTAAGAGATTAATTATATATGATATAATTAATTTAAATTAATTATATGTGATATAATTAATATAATGTATTTGATACATTATAATATAAAGTTTATTTGAGAGGATATAAATATTTGAATATGATTCAAATGTTAATTATATGAATTGGATTCATATATTTAATATAAATTTGATTTGTATTAAATTTCATATATTATTGAGAGAATTCTAACTATATATTATATTATATTTGATACAATATGAAAACTATAGGTTATGTGTTATATTTGATATAATATATAGTTTAATATATGCTATATGATAAGTTGATCAGGATATACATATATATTAAATAATTTACTAAATTATTTTTTGAATTTAATCGAGGAGGGATTATAACTCCCTCCTTTTGTTTGTCTCTTTAGAAAATGTGGGAGGTTACGGTAGATATTGATTCTTCCAAAAAGACACAGACGGTCTGTGATTTCAGTGAAGGTCTCTCCCAAAAAAAAACTCCTCTCTTCAAAATTCTCTCTGTCTCCCAAAATCAACAAAGCCCATAAAACTCTTGTAATTATCATACCCAAAGGAGAATATAGAGGATTATCTTGTGGTGAGGTCCAACAAATTGTTTTGGTTTTGCTGTTTATTTTTTAGAGTTCGTGATCCAAGGAGATTTGAAGTGATTGTGACCAATTGGAGAAAGAACTCGTGAAGATTTCATTGTCTCAAAGGTTAGTAATCCAAACCCCAAACTCCCTCTCTGTATTTTTGTTCTATGTATGTTGTAATTTGTTTAGAATGCATAATAGGGTTGTAAATTTTATTTTTCTATGTAAATTTGAAAATTGAGAAATGATCTTACTCCCGTTGCAGGTTTTCACAAACCATCACAATTAATGTAATGTATGTTGATAAATTATTATAAAGTATATTTATGTTGATACATTATATAGTTTAATGAGACAGATAAGTATTTATTATATGAATGAGATTCTTATAAAAACTATATATTAAAATTAATGTGAATATGATTCATAGAGATAAGTATTTATTATATGAATGAGATTCTTTTAAAGACTATATGTTAAAATTAATGCGAATATGATTCATATAGGAACTATAGATTAAAATTAATATGGATATGATTCATATTAATACTATAGTTATATGAAAGAATTATAAACTATAGGTTATATTATATGTAATATAATAAGCTATAGGTTATATATTATATAAGATATAATATATGGTATTTAATTATATTAATGTAATATAATTAAATTTTGAATTTTTGAAATTCAAATTATATATCACTCTCTGGGAGTTATTGAAGGAGTTATTTTTTTAACCCATTTCTCTAAAAAAACTGAATGATGCAGAGAAGTTGGTAGGGATATTCGATCCTAACGTGAATGAGAGAAAGGTTCTCTCAATCATCTTTTTCCTCTCCTCCTCTATGTTTTTCTCTCTCTCTCTCAAGAACTCTCTCAATTCCTTTACCAAAAGGAAAACCTACACAACTTTGCCTTTGATTTCTCTTTGTGGATAACAAAGAAGACTCTTTGTGGTGGTGTCCAAGGAGCAAAAGAGTTTGTTGCTATGTTCATTGTATTTATTCGGGTTCGAGAGAAGAATCATGTTATACGTGGAAAGGATGTTTAAAATGTTGTTTATCTTGTATGTTTCCGTCTTCATTTGTTTAATTAAGTTTTATAAAATGAATTTCTAAAACATGAACGATTGCTAGCTTTCGCTGTGGGAAATGAATTTCCTTTAGATGAAGCATCGACCAATCTTTCAAACTTGAATTAGATGAAACATCGACAAATACTTCGAACTTGAATTTGAAAAAGCACCGATGAAGTCTCTGAACTTGATTCTGAAGAAAGGTTAATGAAAGCATCAGCGAAACTTTTAAACTTAATTTTGTAGATGCAACATTGAAGTTTTTGAACTTGAGTTTGAAGATCTTTTTCTATTAGATTGAACTTAAATTTCATTTTAAGTTGCCTATGTACCCTTATAATTAATGAGGATCAAGCCATAACGTAGTTCAGAAGAGTTTTTTTTTCTTTTTACTGGACTGAACTTAAAGTTTCCTTTAAGTTGTCTACATACCCTTTATAATAAATAGGGATCAAGTCATAACGTAGTACTAAAGAGTTTTTTCTTTTATTATTATTATTTTTTTCCATACACCTTTTAAGCTCATATAGGCTAGAAGCAAGACGCAGTTTAGGCTTTTGCGATAAGGAGATATTTTTTACATTTAATCTTCGGTAGCTCTTATTTCATCATGGCTTAGATCATCTTCTTCTCTTGTAGGATTCGTCAATATGACGAGTTTTGTCTTCATCATCAAGGAACCTTCTGTAATTATGTTAACAGATAACTTCTTCTTTATGCGTGAAGGAACACGATTGTGAATCTTTTCTTCGTTGTTTTCTTTATGAAATGTTTTTGCCTTCAAGGTTTTCATCTTTTTTTCATATTGATCTCACTTGTCATTTTGAGACGATCAAAAGCAGATGTTGTAGGTCGATCTTTCTTATGTGGAGATACTTAGCCTTTTGAAAGCTGAAGTTCAAGTGGAAATAGGCGCTGAACATTGGTTTTCTTCTTCTATCATGACCATACTCAATCTTTGGAAGACTGAAGATCGAGCACTTGAAGGCTTAATACGATCAAAGACAAAAGTTCTTTGATCCATTTCTTTTGAGTCGTCGACTTCTTCAGTAGTTATATAATTGTTGCCTATTTCTGCTATGTTGACAACATGACAACAATAACTTTCAAAACTTCTTTTAGATGATTATCGAGGAAGTTTCTTGAAAGGAAGTTTTCCAAAGTTATCAGCCGTCGAAGTTGAGGGAAGTCTTCATCTTCTTCTTGCATGAGCTTAGGCTTCCTTGCCTTTCTTTCCCTTGATTTTTCTGATTCGTACTTCTTTTTTATGATCTCGATAAAAGCACAACTTCTTTTAGGGTAAAGTTAACTTTCTCTTTTTCCAACGAGTCACAAGTGTCCACCAATTGTCTCATCTATAGGTTCATTTTTATTTTGAGAGTCTGTCATTAGAAACTCTTGTTGGAATTGAACAATATAGGCTCAAAGGTCCCAAATTGTATCAGGTTTTCTCTTTGATCATAAAACGGAGTCGGTGTTGGAACACTTGAAGTCGTCGCTACTGTAACGTGATTGTCTGAGTTACATCACCAAGATCTAGCTCAATCTTTTTTTTACAAGCTAAATTTAGAATTAGCTCATTCAGCACGAAGCACTTTTCCACTAGGTGGCTAACAACTCGGTGATACTTGCAGTAGTTAAGATCATCTACTTTTCCTGCTTGTTTTGGTCATTTACATTCCGACAGCTAAAAAAGTTGTTTCTTTAATAGTTGCTGCAGCATGTCTGTAACATCAGAATTGAGCAATGGATAGACCTTCCCCTATCTTTCTTTAAGAGTTGGGTGACGCTTTTTGCCGCCATCATGCTTTTTTTCAAATTGTGTTTCTTTTCCTTTAGAGGAAAATTTTAATGGGATAACATGAATAACCATGGATTCTTTTGTAGTACTATTAACAATCTTTTTAATACCCTTGGTTTCAATCTTTTATTTCCTTATCTCAGGAACCAAGAAGTCCTTAGTTCCCCTGTTGGCGAGGCTCAATTCCATATCATGAGTGCAAGTCGCCAATTCTTCGAATGTACGAGGCTTTATAACCTACAGAATATAGAGAAGATCCTAGTGCATGCCTTGGGTACACATCTTTACTGTAGATAATTTAGTGAGTCTATCCTTGCAATCCAAACTTATAGCTCTCTATCGGTTGATGTAGTCGATGTTTGGCTCTCCTTTGTACTGCTTGACATTTGTTAGCTCCATCATATTAACAATATGTCTGTGTTGGATTTTATGTCCTAAAACTCGTTGTTTGTAAATTAATAAACATATTCTGTTTTGTTTTTCGATAAAGTTATTATTGAAATTGTAATCTTAAATCCAATAAACTAAGGTCCTAAGGCTATTTAATGTAGTTTGAACTTTATGTAGTGACATAAATGTAGATCAAGTTCAAATATATAGCGAAAATGATTGCACGCCTTATTCTGGGGACACTATGGATGCGGCCCACTTTGTAGTTAGTACAAACGATGTGATTCTGAATCGTTCATATAGAGATATGTAAGTGGGGGCATCCTACGCAATGAGTTTGCATAAGACTGAACCATGAAATAGTCACTTTTTACATTCTAAATGCCGTTTTATGTATAAAACTGACTATTTCGTTAATTGATGACCTTTGTAACTTAATCTTAATCCTGAGCTAACTATGAAGTCCTGTTCACTCGGAATTATCTTTAGATCTGTATAAGTCAGAGCAGCTCATCATCGCTGGCTCAATAAGCCTCCCATTTTAGGGGTAAGATCGGGTGGATAGCTGGGAACATAGAGTGCAAGACAAAATTCACTCCTACCCGTTATAGGGATAGTAGATAGGTTGTTCCCTTTAGTACTGAATCCAGGTCTTGAACAAGGGGCCCCACCCTCTCCTTGGCTCGAGAGGGATTCGGTTTATAGGTTGGACTTAAACCAATTGTTAATTAGAGGATCAGTGAAACTTAAGGAACAAGATGTAGTCTTAGGGGCAAAACGGTTTTTATGACCCAGCCGAGACTACGAACAACCTGTGAAGGATTAGCTTACTAATCATGGTTATATCAAATGGACATAAATATATCTACAGTGAGGGGAGTGCAACTACGAGACTTTAATGAAATGACCCGTTAGTTAACAAATGTTGATTAATTAGGTTAAAGAATTTTACCGGTTAATCTCAGATTGTTGGAGCCCATGATCTGTAGGTCCATTAGGTTCTCCTACTAGCTCATATGGAATAAACTTAGAACAGTATGATAGAATAATTCGAATTGTTCGAATTAGGTGAAGAGAGAGAAACCGACAAGTATATGTGATATAGTGGTCGGATTTTTCAGTTTAGAGATACAGCTTTAATATTTAAATGTGATTTAAATATCAAGAATATGAATACGTTCATATTCGGAAGCTCGGAAATAATGGAAATGGTTAAAGATGTAAAAAGTCAAAGAGTTGACTTTTGACTTGGAAAAATCAAACTTTGACCGACCTTATATTCAAATGTGATTTGAATTTTGAGAAAATGAATGCGGATTCATGCTCGGGAGGTCAAAATTAGTAAACATGGAAAAATCATAAAATGTCAAAATGTTGATTAACTTTGACCAAATGACTATTTTGCCCTTTGACTAAAGTTAGTGGGAAAATCCAAACTTTTGTTGGATAATTTCACTAACAAAATAGTGGGCTAGGTGTTGGCTTATAGTGGAGACATTAAGCCCACTAAGATAGTGGATTATAGGTGTTGGATTTTTATGGATTTGGTTCATGCAATTGTTGCATGACTTTTTTCTATAATTGGGCTTTTTAATTTGGTTGAAAGACTTTTGCCATTTTTTGCCAATTATTTTTTTCAAAAATGGGTTGAAAAAAAAACTATTTTCTTTAAGGAAAATTCATAACCCAACCCAAAGATCTATCTTATTTTTCATTTATTTTCTCTCTCTCGTTTTCTTCATCCACTAGGTCCCACAATCCGATTCTGAGTCCAGAGGATAGTAGGTCAACAATAGTGGTGGTCCGGAAGAGTTCGGGTCGAGATTCAGCAAGGAGAAGCGGTTTTTGGGAGCTTCAAAGGTAAGTTAATTACTGTTTTTTTTTCCCTTCAAATTGCATGTTTTTCCTCTAAGTTAAAAGCAATTAGAGTTTAATTAGATCCTAATTATGCTGCGTATGTCTCGTGTTCAATTAGTCTGATGCTGTAAAAGCGGTTTAGGAACTCTCTTTCTAGTTGTTCCCAACTGTCAATCTCTTTCGACTCCAAATCAGTGTACCAATCAAAAGCATTTCCTTTCAAGGTTTGGATGAATTGTTTGACTAGCAAGTCTTCTTTGGTTTTACATTTTTGTAGGTTTTAATGAAGTGACCAACATGTTGTTTCGAATTGCCCTTTCCATCAAATTGTTGGTACTTTAGAGGTTAATACTCGGTTGGCACTCTCAAGTTGTCGATTCTCTTGGTGTATGACGTGGATTACATAAAAGAAGACTACGATGATCCTTCATACTGAGCCTGTATGGATTTTGTAATCATATCTTGTAGCTGTTGAATCAACATGGAGGCGACAGAGATAGATTGTTGTGGCTGGTTTTTCTGCAAGATTGTCATTGGCTTTGGTAGCTGAAGCTTGACTTGTCTCAAAGTTTTCTCGAGCCTGCATTTGATCTCTTAAGGCAGCGATTTCATAGTCTTGCTCCTCACCAGCTTTCATTAAAAGATTTATCTTCCTCTCCATCTCTGTCATGGCTGCCTCGGATGTTACATCTGCTATCATGACAAACATTACATCAAAGTGTGATTCTTTCTCTAGTCAATCAATAGCAATAACAGAGTTGTCGAACACAGGGTTTTCTCTGATGACAATCTCATATTTAGGAAATTCCATTAGCTTTTCCCGGATTTTCTTTGCGATGACAAAACCTTGTTTTTGCACATGCAGGATCCCTTTTGTGTGACTCCAGGAGACAAGTCCCGTATAGGGTCGCTTGCAATATTGGTTTTGGATGCGGCTTTCTTTGGTACCATTTGTTTGTTTTAATGTTGAAAGAGATATGAGAGATAGAGATATCTCACTAGATGTGCCAATTTGTTGGCACAAGGTTTCCAGAGAAGCTTGTTTCGTGGAGTTGAACTTGTGTTG
Organism: Benincasa hispida; assembly: GCF_009727055.1. NCBI lineage: Eukaryota > Viridiplantae > Streptophyta > Magnoliopsida > Cucurbitales > Cucurbitaceae > Benincasa > Benincasa hispida. The sequence goes on along the minus strand of NC_052360.1, from coordinate 75,734,348 downwards.
ATGTTGATTCGATGCGGATGTCGTTCGATCTCTAGTACTTGATCCTCTGATTCTCTCTCAGTTGAGCGTGTACGCTTGATTTGGGGAAGTGGAGCGCGTGATGTTCTTGAAGTTTAAGTCTTGGAAGAATCTTTGTATTTTCAAGAGATTTGTATCTTCAAGGAGTATGTAACTTCAGGAGTCTGGGAGTTTTAAGTTGATTCTCTCTCAGCTCGCTAGAATGTAGAATTTTTCTCACCTCTACGAATAAAGAGAACTCCTCTATTTATAGAGTTTTCTAGTGTAAGGGTGTACATGGGATGGGTTGGGTTGAGTTGAGAATGTTTTTGGACCAATTCGAAAATTCGAATTAGTTTGAATGGAAACCAAAAGACCCAAATAAAGTCTCTAACTCAACCCAACCCAACCTTTAAAATTTGAGTTGGGTTGGGTTGTTGGTTTTTAACTTATTTTTCCTTTTTAATTAAAAATATGTAAATTTATTCACAACACATGACTAAGAACTAAAATTTCATAAAATTCAAATGTTAAATACCAAATATCTATGATATTTATTACAAACTTTAAACAAACATAAATATCATAATAATTTTAAAAGAAAAATATTAAAGATTTACAAATTAATCAATACAAAAGTAATCAAACTTATTTTATTAATATATATATAATACGATTTGGTTTGGGTCAACCCAATTTTTTTAGCCAATCCATTATGCAACCCAACCCAACCATAGAACAAAATTAATCCAACTCGATCCTTACATTTTGGATTAGGTAGTCTGAGTTGTTCGAGTTTTTGAATCATTTTAACACCCATACTCTGGTGGGCTTCATTGGCTTAGGCTTAGTTGGTCCATGGACCGTGGTCCTTGAACCCAATTTATTGGATTTTAACATTTTTTGGTATTTAGACTAAATTAAGCCTTTTTCTTTTTTTTTTTGTCTTAATTGGACTTTAGCCCAAATAAGAATATCAAATTGGACCGACCGAATTAATTTTATTCAATCCAATGGTCAAGATGAAAATACGTGACATTTGTTCGAAATGACTAACATAGCAAAAGAAAAGAAAACGAAAAATGTTTTATTACCATTTGAAATTAATTCCAAGAATTAATTGTTTGTGATTGGAATTGATCTCAATTAATTCTATAATGATTTCTACTTTTAATTCTTCAATTATTTTTCTTTAAATAGTGCTCTTAGCTTTTGGAAGAGACATGAAGTTCCTTTCTTTCTTCTTCCTCGAAGTTTTCTCTCTAAATCTCTGCTTTCTGAGCATATATTTCATTGACTACATTTCTTTCTCCAGCAAGTACATACTTGAGAGGTTGTGTTAACTTTGGGAGCAACCAACATAGGTGATTTAGCACCAATGACGCCAAATTTTGCTTTCAAGGCAGTGTTTTATTCATGGCACAACAATGATCGACCTTTGGTACTAACAGCCTCATTGGGATTTACCAATTTATGTCTTCAATTTCAATTTGAGACACAACATCTTCTAATTAATCTCAAATTCAATTATTTGTAATTTTGTCATTAATTTTATAAATAACATGACAATTTGTGATTGATAAAAAATTTCGTATTCAATAACTAACTTTTAAAGGGAAATAGTTGTATTTAAAAAAATAAAAATCAACGGCATAAATTTTTTTAAAAAGAAAATCAATGTCATTTCAACAAGGAAACTACTTTCAATGATACCTTACTCCATCTCACAATGTTGTCCTTTAATATGTTTGGAAGATATTAGAAGATATGGGTTTATCACCTGATGACTCGAGTTCAAGACATGGATTGAGGGCAAATAAAAAATAGTTAGGATGTCTCATTTTTTTTTTTTTTATGAGTAATTACAATGGATAACATTTTTAAGGTAAGTTATTAAATGTATAACATTTTTAAAATATTGCAAATATAGAAAAATCTATCACTAATAGACTCTATTGCTGATAAACTTCTATAAGTGATAAATATCAATTGCCAATATACTCTTTAACAGTGAAGACTTTAATATTTTGAGCTTTACATCTACCCCTTTTTTTAATAGATAAAATTAACCTAATGTTTAGAAAGGCCATGCCATAATGTATAGGGTGATTGGTTAAATGTTTAATTTTAAATAAAAACTTGAAAAATATCTAACATAGTTTCTATCCCAAAAATGTCTAAACATAAAATATTAAATTAAATATACGATAATGATTTGAAATTATGGACAAATATAGATAACAGAATTACTCAATATTTAAATACAAAATCTTATCCAAAAAATCAAATATGCCGTAAATAAAAGAATCATAATCTAATCTAATAATTCAAAATTAAAAAAATAATAATAAAGGAAGATTTAATTGAAAAAAGATATGGTATGAAAAGCGAAAATAGTCTGTACCAAAATACCGCACAAATACAACAAATAGAAGCAAAACCAATATGAAGAAAAAAAAAAAAAAAAAAAAAAAACTTCATTGAAAAAAAAAATATCCATACAAATAACCATTACATACCCTAATATAGCCAGAAATATAAGGTTTGCACTATGAAAACTAAAAATAAACTTCATTGAAAAAAATGTCAATATAAATAATAATTGCATGCATAATATAGTCAGAAATACATATTTGCACACTACCAGATCAAATAAATAATAATCCAGGCCCTCTATGAAGTAAGGTACACATTCAACCCTATCACCTCTAACACTCAGTTTAATTAGAGTGTCATCCCACAACAATCAAACCGATGAACTAAACAACAAACAACAAATATACAGTCCGACAGTCTCAAACACATGAACTAAACAACAAATACACAGGTTAAATAAAGGTGTGTTTTTTTAAAAAAAAATCTTTTTGGTGTGCGTTGCTTGTGCATTAATACCATGAAGAGACAGTGTATTTGAGATATTGTCAAATTTAATGACTATACAAAAATCATTTGACATAAATGAAGGGTTTTATAATCTGTCTCCTTCCTAAAATCGTCACAACCTCCAGTGTGCTTCGGTGTCGGATGATGTTTTAGAACCAAATCAGTTAGGTTCAAGTGAAGGTATAAATAGATGTTATTTTACTTTCAAACTTGCTTACCTAATACAACGAAGACTTCTTTTTTAGAAGTTGAAAATGGATAACGTGGCTGTTCTCATCCTTATCAATGGCCATTGTCGTGGTGTTTAAAAAAATCCCATCTTCAGGCGGATAGGAGAAGGAGACGCAAAGAGGTTCCAGATGGTGGTGCCGCCATCGCTTGAATTTAGACCATGAATTTTTTTTTCCAAGAGAGCTGTGGGGCGATGGAGGAGAGTCATCAAGGTAAGGACAGGGAGAAGATAACAAACTTTCAAGAAAATTAGCTTCTAAATCCATGGAAAGATCTTCCAATTATTTGTTATTATTATTTTTCTAATGTATATGGACTAACGATGTTAACTTCCACGTGGACTGCCAGATAGATTAGGCCATCTGAAACGGGCCCAATATCATCACTCAAAGGGCACATGGGCCTAATAGTGGTCTTGTTATTTGGCTGAGCTTCAGCAGCGGTTTCTATTTTGAGAGAAATTTTAATTTTTAGGAAATTAATTATTCAATGTTAATTTGCAAAGTTATATTCAATTTTTTCAATAATATCCAGTATTTAAATTAGTGGATGAACAATTTTACATTGTTTATATATATATTTTTATTAAAATTAGTGACCAAATTAGCAAAAATTAAATAGAGGATTAAAATTCCAATAGTGCCCAATTGAGTTTAGGGTTTAATTCGTTAAAAGTAAAAGTTTGTGGTGGAAATTAAAAAAATCTGACAAATTTATGCGTAGATATTTATTTCTTTTTTTAATTGTTTTCATAGGTCAACTAAGATATAATTGACAAATTTTAATTTTGCGTTTTGAAAAGTAGCCAAACATCTTTGATAGAAAAATGAAAAAATATCACATTTTAGTATTAAACCAATTTTATTAAATTACAGAAATACTAAAAAAAATTATAAAGGTTGGTTTGAGAGCTATTGATCACACGAGGTATCTAAAGAAATGTAATTTGTGAAGTTGAACATGAACTTATGTTGATTTGTACTACTGTGATTTAATCTATAACATGTGATCCTCTTATTTTCTCTCTTTGTTGTATACACTCAATATGAAGAAGAGAACGTGTGGAGATTCTTAAAATTGAAATATTGGAAGAATATTTTTATCTTTCAAAGACTTTAGTCTTCAAAGATCATTCAGTCTTCAAGAGCTTAGAAAGTTTTATGAAAGTTCATGAATTATCATGACGTTCTTTTTAGAGTTTTAGCTTGTGAACCCTACAAATGAAGAAAAACTCATCTATTTTTAAAGCATTTATAAGTGTGAATTTGGGCTTAGATGACCCTTAAGTCCAAATCAATTGGATTTTGGATTGGGTTAGCCTTTAAGTTGAAAGAGCCCATTTTTGAGTTCAATTGAACTTGAGCCCAAACATCATGATACAATTAGATCAGACTAATTAACCTATCAAATCAAATAATCATGAAGAAGACCACTTGTCATTATTGAGATTCGTCAATTTTTGTCTTCAATTTAAATTTGAGATACATGTCAACTTGTAATTAGTTCCAAATTCAACCATCAATGATTTCGTCATCCAATTTAAGAACCGTATGGAAATTTGTGATTAGAAAAAAATTATTTATCTGATATATTATAACTATAAAGTAAATCATTCAAATGTAAGAAATAAATAAATACAAGACATAACAAATATTCAAGAATTACGAAGTACTTTTTACATTTTTAAAAAGAACCTAGAAAATCAATTAATTTAAAAGTAGAAAAAAAACTATTTGAATTGCAAGGGGGAATGATATTTAAGCTAATAAAAAGTGTTAATTTAAATTTTAATACAAATCTAACAACGAACATAAACAACTATAAAATGAAATCAAAATAATCAAGTGTAAAAAATGGATTGGAATTGCAATGGGATAAAGAATCTAAAGTAATAAAACCTGTTAATTCTAAAGTAATAAGAACATTTTAAAATCGAAAGTTAAGGCTATGATTGAGATTCCTGTATACAAATACCTCGTACTTGTGAACATTTTGAAAATGTATATATTTGTTAGAAACTATCCACCCAAGAGATAAAATATGAATCTGTAGGTTCTGCACCCAATCAAATCATACCTAACTCAAATAAATGTCGCCCATGACACTTCAAGTTAGTTGAACCACATCCGTTAAATTAAAGAATGAGGATGAACTCCAAGCTTATAAAAAGAGTTTATGTCTCTAATTTCAAGTTTGAGTGTACTTACTGTATTTACATTCCCTTTATTTGGGGAGAGAATATTCTATGTGATTGTAACAATTTTTCAGATAGTGAATTTCTTTCTTGTGACCATAGATTATATGTTGAAGACAACTAAACAAAAACAGAAACATGTTTTAATTGAAAAGCATGAAAAACTCATTGAAGAAGAAAAACAATGGCTATATATGAGTTATATCTAAGATGAATGTGGATATGTGTATATATTTCAGCATTAACACAACTGATTAGCTTAACCAAACAATGATTGCATAGATGAATTCAGGATAACGATAGATGATGAATACCAAAATAACTAATTGCGAATAATATCAAAATGGAGCAAAAAGAAAAACGTAAGGAAAAAAATTTAATTACTCCACCTTATAACATCTTTTAGAATTACTATCCCTTTGATTCTAACATTTCCTTATAATATTACGTTAATATCTATAGTTAAAAAAAAGTATTATAAATATATATAAATTATGAATATACAATTTTGTAATGAAATTCTTGTAAAATAACTAAATCGATTAACTTAGGAAAGTTTAGGATTTCAATTGAAACAACTATTAAATTAAAAATTTAAGGATATACAACCTTCAAACTTTAGAAGTATATATTAATCTTTTCATCAAATTTTTAGATAGGTAATCACTCTAATTTGAATTACCAGTTTAATTCAACGAGAAGTCAGTGGTTCAAATCTCACACAATCAATTTGTGCTAAAAACATCACTCTAAATTGAGTTCATTTACTTCTTCAAACATAATAATATTAATAATTTGAGTTCCTTTCGTTAGAGTTGAAATTCCATTTTTTTTCACCCGCTTCTACACCACTAAACAATCCATATAGTGTGGCTAATAGTAATTATGAATATGTTTTTTTTAAAAAAAAAAAAAATAAAAAATCAAATAGCAACTTTTTGAAATAATTATTGAGTATCGATGATTGACTTTGATGATGGTAACCAATACATATTTTTTAAAAAGTGATTTTGCTGATTGACTTGAAATTGATTAACTATAACTATAATAACCTTTAATCTAAATAGTGATGAGATAAGTTATATCTCAATTAGTTACAATCGTGTGTATATATGTTCAATTTAAAAGGATAATTATCCCTTAGTTACATATATTATATTTTTTTTCCCTTATTGGTTCGCAATATTAATTTTAGCTACTAATTTTATGATATTCAATCTCAGTCATGCTAGATTTAGAATCATTTATAATAAGTAACTAACAAAAGCTAATTTATTTTAGGTTGTTAATGTCTATTTATTTATTCACATCATAAACGGATTAAAATAAAATTTGGGGACGAAAAATATATTTTTTATTTGATAATGATTGATTTTGTATATATTATTGTTGATGCAAAATTTCAAACAGAGATACACACATGACCCTTATGTGTCACCAATAGTTGAATGGAGAAGAGAGTATCTATAAAACAAAGAAAAAGACTCCCATGTTAAGAAAATTATAGAATAGAGAAGAAGTTTCAGATACTTCATATAGAGTCATAGTGGTGTATTTATAGAAAAAGTTGATGGAAGTTGCTTCCTAGAATTTTAGAGTTGTCTTAGAATAATTAGATAACCTAACGAGCAAAGAGATGTGCCCGGTTTTCTATTTGGCTATTCTTCTTGACTTTTTGATTTATTATGCTAAGCCAAAATCTACTCCTCAACAATTATTATTGAATAATTAGTATAATCAAAATAAGAATAAATAAACACCAATAATTCAATAAAGGAAAGAAATAGGATAGGAAAAACAAGATGAGGAAAAGATTAAAAAAAATAATGGAAATAAATACTAATTAACTTTTAAGTATAGTTAAAATATTTAAGTGAAATGAAAAGGATGACGTTGTTAATAAACAAAATAAAACGTTGAATATGTTTTAATAAAAATAAAAAAGAGGAGTAATTGAATATTGTGTAGGTAAAGGCATGTTTTTTAGAAACTGAATAATGACAAAAAAGACTTTGGAATAAAATAATAATTTAGGTAAAAACGCAGCGGCTTTGCGTTGTTGGAAATGGAATTATTAAACTAAGTTAATCATTACAAAAGTATTAAATTATCAAAATTAAATTAAGAAAAAGTAAAAGTAGAAATAGAGAGAAAGGAAGAAGATGAAGAAGAAGTACGTGAGGGGGCCCACTGGGGGGAGACCCCCCCATGAAGTCCGGCTTTGCACGCGCAGTCAGGTTCCTCTGGGACCCACTTCCCGCGCACGTCCATGCAAACACCACCCCCCCTCTGGGTCCCACTTTCCACGCACGTCCATGCTGTCTTTTTCTTTTCCCTTTTTTTCTTCTTTAAAAATGCACTTGGATTACAATTTTACATTCGTTTCGAATAATACTTTTTATATTTATTTTCATATTTACCATCTTCATTTCACAGCAATATACAAGAAAAACAATCTTTGATTTTTTCTTAGGGATGTTGGAGGGTTGGATTGGTTGGTTTTTTAGATTTGACTCAATTGTTTGGATTATAAATTTTTTCAACACAAATAATTTTCACTAAAAATGAACTCTACCCAATCATGAAATATTTTGGTTGAATTGATTCAGGTTACTCAGGTCATTTATTTAAATTTCTTTTATAAAAGTAAGTAAAATATTAATAAGTAAAAATTCGATTTAACTATTTTCATATATAAATTAAGATTAACCACTCAATTTCAATTTATAAAATATACATTTTTTTTCAAAGTACAAAAAAAAACTATTTTAAAAATTGTTGAAGAATAAACTATCCAAACAACTGATAAAATTAAAAAAAAACTAAAATAAATATATGTATATCTAATTGTACATAAACCAAAGAAAAAAAAACATTTAAAAGTTAATAATAAGTTCGGGTTGGTTCGAATTGGTTTGGTTTATTTTAGGTGACCCATGAACAAACTCCACCCATAAAATTTTCATTTATTTGAATCCAACTTAACCCAAAAAAATTCATAACCCAACCCAAATCGAATGGATTGGGTTGGATTGATTAATTCTTTCAGATTATCGAATTTTTTTAATACCCCTAACTAAGAGGATTCTAAATTTTGACTATTTTATATTAGTTCATCAACTACATTCATATTAGACTAAAAAATTAATTTCATTCGTACATCAACATAAACATAGTTTAATATCCACCTCATAATTAAAATATTAGATATGTTACTATGTATATATACATCAATAAGAGTAAAATTAGAATATAAAAACTGTGTGTGTATATATATATATATTCCATGTTTTCAAATTTAAAAAAATCATTCCTATATTTACAAATTTTAAGAATGTTTTTTTTTCCTGTTTCTACAGGTGTTCCAATATAATATTAATTATAAACATTTTACCTTATTTATTGACTTCTTTAAATATTCCTTTAAATTTTTCATTATTATATATATTTTAAAAAATGTTCATTGACATCGACATTGATATTTTATTGAAATTTTTGTCAATATTTTTCTGTAAAATCAAAACTTTAATACTTTCATCTACGTTAATAAAAGAGATGATCCCACATTAAGATTCTAGACCTTCCTTTTAAGAAGGTCATATTACTTTTTGTTTAAAACTAAAAATCATAAGACTACAACCTACATTATAAGGTTACTGGTTAACTTACTAAGGTATTAAATCAAAATATCATAAAAGTTAACCATAAAACCAATAGTCAACTAAAAAATTAAAAGTTGCATGTAATTAGATTTTTTGTGGAAGGTATTTGAGAACATATTTAGAATAGCTGATTTTTTTTTTTTTTTTTTTTTAATTTTTTGAATAAATACAGAGCTTCGAAAAAGGGATTAATGGGTTATTGATTGATTAGAATGATGATACTTAAAAAGGGAGAATTTGGATGTGAAAAGTGTTTTGTGATTATATGATTTTAACACTCATGACCCATGTCGGTTGTTTGTGATTATGAATTTCCCTTTTTTCCCCATTTTTTTTTCGATTCCTAGCAACGATTTACACTTCCTTTCTTTTTTTAAAAAATTATTTTTCGGTGCTTTTGATGCTTTAATAATTCAAAATTCACAATATCATCACACACTACTTAATTGCGTGTAATTATTTGATAAGGTTTTGAAAACAAAATAGCTAGTAATAATGTTCATGGAATGTCTACAAGAGAAGCAGATTTTATGGTTAACAAGTTATTATTAAACTTTAGTTTCTAGTAAGTCAAATGGTTAAAAAAAATCAAACAAAGGGATTGTCTTTTTAATATTTACAAATCTATTTTAACTGAGTACTTAGGAAGTCATTACAAACAAATCCTAAATCATTGAGTTGATTTTTGACATTTGATAAAATACAAAATTTTAACAAAATCCTAATCTTTTTGTCTTATTCTAATAATTTCACTGAATAAGTCAACAACGATGACCAACATATACTTAAAAACTGGCTGATCTTTCAATACACTTATAATTTTCAAAAACTCATGTGAAAATTTATTTTTTAAAGGATTTTTGTCTTGCTTTGATATCTTACAATTAAATGGGAGTTTTTTTTTTTTTTTTGGAGGGTAGGCATTGGGTATTGTAATAGTGTAAAATACTTGAATTGTCCCCAATAATTGAAAGAGAGGAAATCAAATAAAGTCGTTAATGAGTAATTTTGTCCTCTACACATAAGATAAAAGTGATATATAAGAGTGAAGTTTTTCATTTTCTTTTCTACTTCCAATAGTAATTGAAAAAAAGAAAATTGTAATAGAGAATGAATAGATTGGAACCAGATATAAGGAGGCAACCTAGGGAGAAGGGGAAAAGAGTGGAAATTAGAAAAAGGGAAAGAAATTGAAAAAATATAGAGAGGATGGTGAGTGGGGAGACAAGGGAATATTTAGGGTTTGGTGACATGCAGAGATAAAATTGCCATTACCATTACCATTTCATTTATTTCTGCAATTCATTATTATAAACTTTCCTTTTTCCTTTTTCCTTTTTCCTTTTTCATTTTTTCCCAAAGCCAAGTAGACAACCCTATGCTCAACTCCTACTTACCTACAATATTGTATGTTTTAACATATATATGTACTATAAGCAACTTTCTATTTATTTAATTTACATCTTCAATTTCATTTTTAAGATGTTCAAGTATTTATGTAGATTTTTTTATGAAGATATCTTAATTGTTTCATATGTCTCCTTCAAACATGAATTTTTAGATTTTAAATTCATCTACGTTTTACTATTTTACCATTATTTTTTCTTGTATGTATAAGAACTAAAAAAGGAATATAAATAGAACTTGTAACATTAAAAATGAATATATAAAATTATTTGAAATAGAAGGACATGTACTACTTATCAACGGAATTAAGATAATTAATCACTAAACTATAATTATTCATACGTACTAATTTGATCATTAAAATTGATAATCTTTGTCAAACTAATTCATAGATGACACATTATATCTCATCTAAATTGTCATATATAAGCATTGGATAGTTAAAATTAGTAGAGATGAATTTATAATTTAAGGAGAGAAAAAAGGGGACGTAGTTTTAAAAAAGATCAGTTGGCTTATATTGGAAGGCAACAAGGCAATTTTTATGAGAAAGTCGGAACCCTTTTGCCTTTGTAATCATTTCTCCCACACCCCACTACAAAACAGATCAAAAACCTATCAACTTGATATATATTATTAATTTATATACATATTTGTGTTCATAACAAATATATATAAAAATATAAATTCAAAATTGAAAGAGAGAAAGTAAAAAGCAAAAAGAAAACAAAAACTGAATCTTAGCTTTGGGTCTAAGACTTGTCTCGATCAGAAGATTGTGTGTTTTTTTGTTGGTGGGCCTTAATACCCAAATACACTGTTCTTCTGCCATTTTCATATCTCATTTTCGCACATTCTAATATTTAAATCTTAATTTCAATTATTTCTAGGTTCGAAATTACATTTTCATCCTTCGAGGGTGGGTTGGTGGGTGGGTTTTTGAATTTTGAACTATGTGATATATATAATTTTTTCTAATTAAGGGAACCTAATTTATCACAATTAAGGAAAAAGTTCTTTGAATTTATATAATATGTGATAGGTATTTTCATATATACTTTCTATAGAATGTCAAAGTAAAAATAAAAAGTCAACCCGAACATGGTTCAATTAGTTAAATTGGTATATATCATCCGTCTAAGAGGTTAGACAAAGTTTGAATTATTAAAAAAATATTAGGGTTTCTCTCAAAATCAATTGACAACTTGAGATCTTTCACAATATACCCTTTCATGATGATACTTCTTTTGGATTTTCACTATTCTTAGATTAGGTTTTTTATTTTATTTTTTTTTAAAAAAGAATCAAATTTCATATTATAACGTAAACATGAGATTTCATCTCAAAATTATTTGACATTAATTAGAGGGATAGCTCATATATCTTGATTCAAACATCTCCACATTTTTTTTAAGGTTGGATCATTTCACTTATTATTTTTCTTAATAAATTAATTATTAGAGGTATGATGGATTGATAGACACACCGAGGTAGATCTCAACCTCAAATTATTTAGTTATTGTTAAACTAAAAAATGGTCAAAATAAACATAGTTTAATTAGTGTCAAACATGTACTACCAATCTTGAGATCTAAGGTTTCATCTCTACTCCACATATTGTAAAAAAAAAAAAAAAACTAAAAAAAGGAAAAAAAAAAAAAAAAAAAAAAAAAGAGGGTTGTTGGTCAATCATGTGTTTGATTCCACTATATTTTCTCACCTTTTTTTTAAAATGAATAATAACAATAATAGTAAATTAGTTTGAAAGTCGTTGTAATATTGGGATGATAGTGCAATTATACAATAAAGTTAACCTTGAAACTCATTAATGATAGTCAACTTAAAATCAAAGTAAAAAATTACTCCATAACTATTAATAAACCATTTGTTAACAATTCCATCACGAAATTATCCACTACTTCATTATAAAGTCATTCAAACTCGATCAGCAATAATCGAATTTCAACACTAAAAGACATCAAAATGAGACAAAAAAAAAAAAAAGAAAGATAATTACATTAAGAAAAATGTCTTCTTCAAATGTGGCACTTGGGGATCATGAAGAGGCCAAGGAAGGTCACCGGCCGATGTGCCCAAGTAACGGTTAATAAAAATCTGTAACCAAAAAACATACGTTCAATTGACATGGTAGTGTTCATTTGGAATTATAAAATAATTTCATGGCCTTATGTTCGATTATATCTAAAAGATATTTCACTTTTCGATAATATGTGGGTGAAAAATTTGAATTGATTGTACAAACATTATTATACCACTTGAACTATGCTCATTTTGACACATTAATATAAATGTTTTCGTTTATTCATACATCATATGCCTTCTCTTTTTTAGCTGAGATAAGAGATTGTTTGCATTCTACACATGAGAGAGTATATACTACAAAAAAATAATAATAATAAAGGAATCTTAACCATTAACTCATACACAATAGATCATAATTTTTTTTAAAAGATAGAATTTAGATTTAAATCTTATTTTAGTCGACCTACTTTCTATCTTAATCTTTTTTTACTCCATATATTTCAAATAATCTATTGTAATTATTATACTTCAAACTTTTGTTCATTATAGTCATTATACATTCAAAACATCCAATTTAATTCTTATTTATGGTTAATCACGATATCAATACACAAGAATACAACCAAGAAAATTTCTTGAAATATTGCTATAAGTGGAAAGTTTATGTTATAATTTTACAAACATAAACTCATAATAGCAACTTATTAACGAAAAAAAATTCTAGTACTACGATAGCGTGAAAATTTTTTCATACTACCACCATTCATTTGTTTACCACAAGAGTAACATTTAAGATTTATGTGAAGCCCATAGAATAAATAAATAATAAACTAACAAATCATTTAATGAATAGAAGAAATATATACTACGGTAGTAGTATATTTTTTACGTTTTAAAGATTGAAAAATCAAAAGGAAGAAGAAAGTAGGTTAGAAATGAAAAATGTGGAAAGGGAGGGGGGAAAAGTGAGTGGAGGGGTAAAAAGTGAAAGAAGAAAGTGGTAAAAGAAAAGGTGGAATAATGAAAGGAAAGAAGTAGAGTAGGGATTTGACCAAAGAGGGGTTCAGAAAAGTTGGGTACACACAAAAAAGGCCTAAGATGCTGCTTGTGAAACCAAAAACAAAACTACAAACCCCAAACCCAATGCCCAATACTTGAACCATATTATATATTATATATATATTCATCAAAACCCTAAAACCCTAAAAACTAAAATAAAATAAAATAAAAAAACCCTAAAAAAACCCTTTCTTGATCTGACAAGCCTCTGTACCCCATATTCCCATGCTCTCATTGTGTATGTAAATTTAAAACAATATATAAAAATAAAAAATAAAAATTCCATTTTTTTCCAGTTCCACCACATGCATGCACTGACATGCACACTCATTATATCCACACACATTTCTTCATTTCATGCAATACACCCATCTCTCTCTCTCTCTCTTCTTCAATTCCACCTTATTTTAATTTTAACAAATTATACAAACCACAATGGTAATTAATTTGTACAACGTAACTATGGTAAGTTTAAGAGTTTACTTTTAATATTTATATAAGTTTGAGGACTCAATCTTTATAATTGAAAGTTTCAAGAGGTAATTACAACTATTATCATATTTCAAGAGTAGTTTGTACAATTTGTCTCATTTTATTTTTATTCTTATTTATTTAATCTTTATTTAATTAACCTAATATTTGAATCTTTATACCTTGAAGTTTGTCCAATTTAATTTCTATATTTTTAATGGTCAACTTTTAGTCTTTGTATATTTTATAAATCTTTTTCAAAAGTTAATTTTAATGTAATTGGTTAAATAATGATAATAATTTTTATATAAGAAAACACAATATGTAAATGTGTTTTTAACATTTAAAGTAAAACTGTTAATAAATAAATTTGTTTTTTTTAAAAAACAAATCAACAATAATCTAATAATCTAACAGACAGACTAAACTTAAAATTTATTGAAAATACTTGAAGTAAAATTAAACCATGGAAAGTTGAAAACTAAAATTGAAAATATATTTAAACCTTATTATTTTATTACATTACTTGTAATATGAATGTCACACGTAACCACTGGATTTATGTTTTCTTTTTTCTTTTATATATATATATATATATATATATATATATTTCCTTTTTGAATTATTCCTTCATCATTGTAATTTTCAACCTTTTCTCTATTTTCTTAATCTAATCGATTTTTTGGGTGGGTATGTGTATGGGTATCAGTATCATTGATTTCCACATAATACAAAAAGAAACCAAACCCATTTACCTTTTTTACTTTATCAAGTAATTCTCTTTTTTTTAAAAAAAAAAAAAAAATCTTTTCTTTATTGTAATTATTATTTTGTCCCCTTCTTGAAACAATATGGTGTGTAATGTTCAACTATTGAGAGATGGATTAAATTTAACTGTCTATTTTGTGATGTACCTCGTAGTTAATTATCGGAACTCTTAGTCAATCAATGATCTTGTATCTTTGTCTTTTTCTTTTTCTTTTTTTTCCTTTTTAAATAAATGTGCAACAACTTATTTGTGAGGGTATTTTAGGATTTTCCTAGTGTGATTGTAAGCAACCATTGTTGTGGTGCTTAGAAGTTAAGTTAGTATTCGTTATAGCTTTTCGAGAGTGATTTATAACCTTCATGTTAGAGTAGAATTCGAAAGATTGGATGCAGTCTCGAGTTTCTAATATGTTTGATTTCTCTTTCTTTATTTTCTTATTACTTGCTTTAATTTACATGGTTCATTCTAACCCTACTTTTTAAAAGTAATTAGTTTCATCCCTTCAAGTTTGTTTTTATTTCTCCCATTAGTTCAGATCTGTTTGGATTAACTGGTTTCTAAAAGTTGTCCTTCATTTTATTTAATGTTGCTTTCTTTTAGTACTTTCTTACAAATCACCTACCTTTTAGGAAAAAAGAGTAAAGTTGTTGTTCCTTCCAAAATAATCTCATGAACTTTTGAAAGATGAATTTAATTATGCATGCATGAACTTTTATAAATTACAGTTTTTTATAATCTTTACAAATTATGCTTTTCTTAAAAAAAAAAAAAAAAAAGAACAATTATAATCCCCTCATTTGTATCGTAAAAATAAAATTGATATGAAATAGAGATTTAAAGAAAAAAATGTAGTTGATCAATTAATGACTAAATATTTGTTCCTAATGTCTAATTTTTTTTAGCCCATATTGGTTTTTTTTTAAAAAAACAAATCATTTTAGTTCGTTAGATGTGTTAACATTTTTCAATACACTTGAATTGATAAGAATTTATAAGGGGAAAAAATCATCATCTCAATGACAAAATTTTCTAGTTTCCACTTTCCAAACTTTAAAAAATAGATAGAAATTTTAAGTTTTTATGGACCAAGAAAAATAAGGAGTACAAGGAAAGGGAAAAAAAAAACACAACATTATATGTGGAGTTAGTTGAATAAAGAGGAGGGTGTATGTGGTATGGAAATAAGTATGATGATGGAATTGATGATGGCATGATGATGAGATTAAAGGGAAAATAAAAGAAAATTAGATTTGTTTTTAATTTATTTTATTGGTGGGGTTGAAAAATTATGAAAAAATTGTATGAAGTGGGGAAGAGAAGTTAAGAGAGTGAAAGGTTGTAGGGATTAGGCTAGATTTCTGTAATGGGAACATTCCTATTCAAATGCTTTTTCTTTTTCTTTTCTATTTTCTTTCAATAATTTTGGTCCCTTATCTTTCTTAGTACGACAAGAACATATATAATATCAAATTGGCATACCCCATCTTCATTACATTACAACATCGGATTCTGTCTCTCTCTCTCTCTCTAAATCGCATCTCATGCAAGTTCATCACGTATCCAACATACATATACACCTTCCAATATCTCTAATTTCAAAAATTAAATAATAACCTGACACGGGATTATGCACTTCTCTTTCTTTTGTTGAAATTCTTGATTCCGATTTTTCCCGATAATTTATCCTTTTTAAGTTTTGATTTGGGTTGTCAATCCTCGTTGAACGTGGAATCCTTCTAAGTTCTAATTACTTTTAGAACTCTGTCACTTATAAATTTCTATTTACAATAGAAATGCATATCCAACGTAGAAATCCCATAAGTCAATCATCCTTTTCAGCATGTCCATTGCTATCTGTTGGTCAATTTGGAACGAAAGAAATTAAACCATCACATTTTCAATGATAAAGAATCCGATCTAGATTCTACTTGGAAGAATATTAGATCTCTAGTTAGTTTATGGTGTATCTGATCAAAGTTCTTCTCGAATGGTAGTCCTACCTAGATTTCCTTGAATCTCAATGCATTTATGTAATTTTTGTAAGAGATAGAGAGAAGCGAAGGCTAAACTATCGTTGTCAAAGACTAAACGACCGTTGAGAAGTGAAGGCTAAACGATCGTTGTCAAAAGACTAAACGATCGTTGTCAAATATCTAAACGATCGTTGACAAATATTTAAACGTCCAAGGCAAACGTCTACACGATAGAGGTGAGAGTGTAGACGATAGGGTAAGAGACTGCATGATTGGATTGAGCGTGTAGGCGATGAGGAAGACGCTACATGATGGGGTCGAGAGTGTACACGATGGAGAGTACACGATAGGATGTAAACGATAGAGATAATTAGCTACACGATAGGTAGAGAGAATAAACGATAGAATAAATAAATTAAAACGATCGGCCTTCCACGATAGATATGGCTCGTCGTGTAGCGCTATTTATTAACATATAAAATGCCACATGGCGTAACATCAATGGTCCAACATAACAACCATGAAAGAAAAAACACAAATTTAACAACCAAATAGTGGAACCTGAAAGTTGAAGAAAAAAAGCAAAAAACGAATGGAAAACTTGTTATATTTTTCAGCAGACATGACACTCGTTTATCAATTCTCTCCCTCTTTTATACTCGACTTCTTGCTCTGTATCTTCTTATTTCTTTAATGGAGCTGGGATGTGATGAAGGTGCTAAGGGGATGCAACTTAATTGGAATTTTTGGAATTTCCGGGTATACCTAACTGACCTTATCACTTACCTTTTTCAAAAAGTAATATAAGTATATTATTGGTCTATATATCAATAATGTGCTTCGATCTTTGATTTTAGTTAATGGAGAACATGAATACCACATGGAATCCATCACATACCTTAGGTAGTGATTAGTAAAAAGTAGCAAATTATGTTGGAAAACTTACACCGTAAGGGTAACGATGATATGCGAAATATCAAAACGAACTGTGCGATTATGGGAAATATCAACATTTAGGTATCAATTAGCGTTGATATTACTATTATAGTTAATGAGCTAATATTCTAACATTTTCTTTTCAAGAAACATGAAACAAACAGGCGTACTTCTTTCAAGTCTCATGCAAACGTTAAGTCTTAATTCTACACCAATGGAACGTTCAAAAGAAGAGCAATTTACATCTTCAATTTATTTTAAAATCCATAATACTCCAACTCCCCACCCCTAGTGAAGCATTATTTTAAACAAATGGCACACAAATCTCATATTAACTATTGCAGATCTCCCTCAGCTTATTATCCATAAATCCATCTATCGAATACTGCGTTGAACTGAAATTCACCTTTTCTTTTAAGAGGAAGAGGTTTGAAGAGCGAGTCATGGAGAGCTTCACATGCATTAATCATTCTTTAATCAATCTCTCTATTTTCCTTTCAATCACTCTCTGATCAATTTCATATTTTTGTAGGCTTCAATCTTTTTCTAGTCTATGCTCTATTGATTTTTCTACATATAATTTGAACACTCACTCTTTTGTTTCTTAGTATTTTTTTAGAGTATATTGATTTCAATTTGTGGTGATTCACTTCATCCAATTGGAAACCACATTCCGATGTGAAATATGTAGAGGTTAACCACAACTTTATATGTGTGTATATATATATTACCTTCAGTTGTTAAGCATCAAGCAGGATGACTTTGAAAATAAAGGATATTACCAGTTGGCGAGGAGAGGAGTCGCATAAAATTCAACTCTTGTCATCATGGTGGTCACAAATGTAGGACTTTTCTTGTTAGTTTAGGTTGTTTCTTAGAACGTTTGTTATCAATAAAACTTTAGGTTTGAATCTTTTAGTTTCTTTTACTTTAACAATTTCAAGTTGTTACAATGTAATTAAGTAAAATTGAACTAAGCCAATGTTTACTCTAGGGAATGGGTATAAATCAATCTCAATTTAGTTAGTGGATCCCATCTGATTACTTTAGTTCTTGTTTACAAGTCCATCCGTAATCGTAATTAAACGTAGGATCCACCGTACGATCCGTAATCAAATCTTGTAAATTGATTGAGCTTGGAACAGTCCTCAATCTAATTGTGTTTGATTATGCAGTGGGACTCACACATTTTGTAATAATACTTTTGGCTGAATTTCCGTCTTTTGTTCTAAGAAATTCGGAGATACGTATTTAAAGATCTATCCATTGATAGCTGTTGAGAATGTTTTAACAATTTTATAACCCCATACAATAGTCTTACCGATCTACTGGTTCTCATTATGTAGTCGATAATAACAACAATAACAATATTGATGGTTTTTATCGATTTATGTTTATTTGATTGGTCTGAACGTTGATTTTCTTAATTTTCTTATAGCCACATTCCTACTACGCGTTATCAATCTATCATTATCATGTTACATCGATTATGACTTTAGTCACTCCGTTTGTTGCATGCAATGAAATTACCAGTTCACTCTATGCAACCCCACAAAGAAGACATAGATCAACAAAAAATAATAATAATAATAGACGATTGATCATAGAAATATTCTTTTCATTACCAAATTAAATAAAATACAAAATGATTATAGAATCATGTTATGAGGGTAGTTTAATCATTTTTGTTCTATCTTTCAATCAATGATTTGAATTAAACAGACTCGATCACAATCATATTGCTTTTGAAAAATTAAATGAGTAAACACCAACAATCACAATCACACCAGTTTACCATTCAAGCCCATTCTGATTGATTATGCAATTGGAATAAACCAAGATTATACCATTCTTCTTTCACCCAGGGTAAATGTGGCCTAAATGTTTAAGGCTACGTTTGTCATTGCAAATCATTTGAAAAAAATTTTAACTGTTTCTTGAGTTTGGTAAAACATATTTAAATTAAATCTGTTAAAATCACTTTTAAAAATATGTTAATTTATTGTTGACTTTAGAAATAGTATCCTTCTAGCTTTCAGATTCTCCAAAAATCAAGTTGAATTTTTAATTAATATTTATTTTTCAATTTGATACTTTAAAAAAAGTATTTATTTTTATATATTTATCTATTTCTCACCTAATGAAACATGTTTTCCATTTTTCATGAATTAAATGCATCATTAAAAAAAAATAGTATACCATATTCATTTTTTTAATAAAGCTATTTTCCTTAATATATTAAAATTAATCTATAACAGACAAAATTTATCATACTAAACAATTATTTAAAATTTTAAATTACAATTTTTTTTTAAAAAAAATTGATTATAAGTCTATTTTAGTTATTATATCCAAAATAAGATGATTTTGTATTTATTTACCAAATACTTTAACTTACTTTTTCAAGTTTAAGCTGAAATTTATCAAACACTATTTTACTTTTTTTAATAGCTGATTTTTTGAAAAGCACAACTGTCGACAATTATTTTAAAAGCTATAACAATCTCAAACAAAACTTAAAAGTGGTAAAATTCTATCATTGATAAACTTATTATATAATTGTAGGGACATATTAGTGGTTATATATGAAAAAGAAGTGTATTGGTGGTTATATATCACTAATAGATTCCTATTACATGATAATAGCCACAGGTAATTGATTAAAAAAAAAAAAAAATCTAGCTTCATATTTTTATTTATTTATTTATCTTTTTTTGAACAATATATAAAAGGTAAGAGAGATTAGTAGGAACATCATGATATATCAACTAGGTTGATACATCCCTAACACTCTCATCATACCTCACGAACCAAAACATGTATCATTGATTGAAAAAGTGGATATAAGCGATTGATGAACTAGAAAACAACTCCAAGTAACAAAAAAATAAATAAAATGGGATAGCCCAGAGGAAAGCCTATCATAGGAAATCATGGGAATTATAAAGAGGAGATTTAGAGCTCCAAATGACTGCAAGATATAAAATGTCCTCCCATAACTGCCCAACCTGTTTTCCACCATTCCGAAATGTTCTATCGTTCCGCTCAAGCCAGATGCACCACGAAAAGGCATATATTAGAATATCAAGCATAATGATTTTTATATATTTATCATGCACATTTTTTTTTTATCTATTTTCTCGATCATTTTCTTTCTCATTATCAATTTGTTTGTCAGTTTTTCTTTATACTTTTATTGATAAAAAAATAATAATAATACTATATACATGTGATAGGATATCAATAGTAAACTCTATTGTTGATATAAGTTTATCACTGATATATTATCCACTCCCCCCTCCACCTCCACCCTAATTGACTTAGCCCGAGCCTTAATGAGAGTGAAGTGGTGGGTCTACCCATCCCAACTAGGAATATGTTGGGATTGGCAAATGATGTGGTGCTAGGGCTCAAAACAATTTTGATGGGGCGAGTTGGATCATACAAAAGGGTTTCTTCCTTACCCATCAACCCACTTTGCCAAGATGTGGGGCAGGAATGCAACAACCTAGTCCAAGCCCACTCAGATGAAGCGGCAAGCGTATGAAGGGAGATACGATCCTTCTTGAAGATGACTCCAAAAGATCAACCTAGCCTAGCTCAACCTACTATAAAGTGAAGTAGGTGTATTAGTAGTAAGAGATGCAAACAATCGAAAATAGCTTTAAGATCTTTAAGGAGGGCTAATCAAGCTTTGAATTCCTCAAAATTGACTGCACATTTTTTATGAGCCAAATTTAAATTGTGCTATATTTACATTTTTCTACATTATTCTATATTTGCTATTACTTTAGACTTGATTGCAATATTTGTAACTGCCCCAATTCTATGAACACTTAATACTTGAACCATTAAGTGCATGAAATATAAAACAGGATTGTCATATTATTTTTCAACATCAAATAAATATTATGCTGATACATCACTAAAGGGTTGTTAGGTAATTTCGAGAGAGTTGGGTTGGGTGGGCAAAAAAGCTCCCATGTGTTGTCCACCGATAAAACAAAAATGGTGAGTTTAATGGATTTTTAGGTTTTGATTTTCTGAGAATATGTTAGATTTGTAAGATTTTTCAATGGATTTTTGGGTTCCGATTTTCTAAGTGCTGGGATTGGTGTCTTAAATCACTCCTGTATTCTTGTAATTTATCAACTCTGTATAAATAATTTGTTATTATAAAAATCATTGTTATTTTCATGAGCATACACTCAATCCAATAAACTAAGATCCAATGTTATTTTATGTAATTTAAACATGTATGTAAAGACATACGGATGGATCATGTTAGGTCTGTAGTAGATGGATAAGGCTGGACATCTTATCCTAGTGACACTATGGATACGTTCTACTTTGTAGATGTTACAAGTATTGTAAAGTGTTATAAATGATCTGATTCTGATCATTCATATGGAGACATGTGAGCAAGAGTATCCTATATAAAGAGTTTGTATAAGACCAAACCATGAAATGACTAGTCTCATTATATAATGCCGTTAATAATAGAGACTTACATTTCACCAGGATGACCATAGGTGACATGACCTGAATACTAAGTGAGTTGTGAACTTCTCTGCCTATGAAGGTGGTCCTTTGATTTGTATGTGTGAGAGTGACCAAATTGTCGACTCAATAAGTCTACCATTTTAGGATTCGTCTGATTGCGAGTTGGGAACACAGTTGCACAAGATAGAATTCATTTATTCCCTGATGTCGAGGTAAGTACCTAAATCATTCCCTTAAAGGCTGATTCCAAGGCTTGAACAATGTGGCCACACCCTCTCTTGGCCCGAGAGGGATTTTGTCATAGTTGGATTATGATATATTGTTCATTCAGAGGGATCGATGATACTTAAGGAGTTAGATGTAACTATAGGGGCAAAACGATAATTTTGGTCCACCTGTACTTATGAGCAATTTGTGAAGAGTCATCGCAGTGTTGACTGGTTATATCCAATAGACACAGAAATATATCTGTAGTGCAAAGAGTGCAGTTGTCGGTCTTTAGTGGAGTTGCAGACAGTTAATGGATGTTGAATAATTTAATTAAAAAAGTTTAATTAATTATTCAAGTACCATTAAAGCTTTAATCTATAGGTCTATAAGGTCCCTTCTGTAGCTCAATAGAATTGATTTTGAATTAATTTGAATTGTTCAAATTAATTTAGGGAATTGATTATATATGATATAATTAATTAAATTAATTATTTGTGATATGATTAATATAATATATTTGGTACATAGTTGATTATGGGAGGAATTAAATATTTGAATACGATTCAAATACTAATATATGGATGCGATTCATATAATTATTTTTTAATATGAATTGGATTTATATTAAATATCATGTATTATTGAGAGAAATAAAACTATAAGTTATATTGTATTTGATATAACATATAGTTATATATATATAATAAGTTAGTTATTATATATATAATAATTATTATTAAATTAACTTTATTTTAATTTAAATTTAAATTTCAAAATTAAAAGGGGAGTTACAACTCCCTCTCTTTAATTCTCTCTCAGTAAAAACGTGTAAGTGTAGAGTTCAGTTTTTTCGGTTATCGTTCTTCATCTTCTTCATAGAAGCCAACAGATAAGGTTTTTGTGACTTTTACACCCAAGGTTTCTTCTAGAGAAAAATTCTCTCTCATCCTCTCCCATCTCTTCCCAAAATTCAGAGCCCACAAGTCCTGAATTCTTATTCCCAAGAGAATACAGAGGTTGAGCTCTTAGTGGTGGTCATTTGGGATTTTATTTTTTGGAGATCGATATCCAGATCGAAGTGTTCGTGATCGGATCAAGGGAATACGTGAAGAATTTTGTCTTCAAAGGTAAGTTTTAATTCTTTTCTACTTCCTTTTCAGCATGCTGTAAAATTATAATGCATAAATATATTTTTTTCAATAAATTTGGGATTCTGTGAAAAATAAAATTGGGATGATCTCGCTTTCGCTACGGAACTTCACCGTTCCTTCACCGAGTATGTTAGATCTATAGGTTTTTTCATTGGATTTTGGGTTTTGATTTTCTGAGAATATGTTAGATCTGTAGGTTTCTTAATGAGAGTTTTGGATTTCAATTTCTTTATTAAGATTCCTTCTTACTTTTTTTTTTTTAGTATGTCTTCACAGCCTTCGTTGGTTTGGTTCAATCCATTGTTTTCCTTCCTTTTTTTACAGATCTCCTCTTGCTGCTCCAATATTCATCTCTTGTTGTTTTCTTTTTTGCTCTTCCTCAAATTTGATGTGCAATTAAATTCCTAGTAGGGGCTGTTGGAGCTTGGTAGGGGGAGTAAAATCTTCCCTACAACAAGTTTTTTTTCTGTCCTTTTTTTTCCAGAGGCCGCTAATGGTTATTTGATTTTTTCAATATTTCACTTGTGTTCCAAAATTCATATTAAAACATATGCGTTCAAATTAAAATTCATGTTTTCTCATATTCACTTAAGTTAATTCATTCTCTGTTCTTGTTTCTGTTTTGTGTGTTGATCTGTATTTTTTAAAAATATCAATCTAAATCGTCTTGTTTTTATTTCAGTTCATTGATTATCTGTTTTTGTTTTGATTTAAAAAAATTTCAGTTAATTGATCCTTTTTTTTTTTTTTTTTCTTATCGATATTTTGAAATTTGTTGTTTTTGTTTCATTTTTAAAATTGAAAATTGGTTTTGTTTTGATTTTTTCTGTTTTTCATATGTTGATTTTGTTTATTGGAGTTGAATTTCTTCAAATGAAAAAACAAAATCATATCCTTGAAGCCTCTTTTTTTTTTTTTTGGCAATTTCATGTGATACATTATATTTTATTTAATGCAATACCCATTGAATAATATTTAATAATATGCTCAACCGCCCATTTTATATTGACTTGATCCTACCTGCTTTACTTAATACTAATTTTACTCTCTTTGTTTTCTGTTTAATGCACTCACTATTTAAACTTAATGAGGTTAGGTGCATTTAAGTGCATCCAACTTCCCTGACCAACCACCCCTTAGTATCCCTTCTATTTATACATGTCTTTTTCTTCCACATTCTCGTGAGAAATTTTTATTGCCTCCTCTTATATACTTTGTTGGTGAGTCATTCTTCCCATCTTTCCTTCTATATTTTTTTTTCTCACTTCTGACTTCAATAATTTGGATAGTTTGCCTTTTGTAATATTTTTATTTCCCCTTTCTTCCTCATTGTTTTTACATTCATACAAGGGTGGGTACGAATTGAACAATTGTGCTGAAAGTACACTTTCATTCCATTGTTTTATAATAAATAAGATATTTCATTAACGTGGTTTATTACTTTTGTTAGATAACATCTTTGATCTATCTCCATATATTCTTGGTTTGACCTCAAGTCACTCCGAACTTAATTAAAAGGTAAGTTGTAGTATGTTTAATTGTTATTTCATTTGCATTTACCTTCATCCTAATCTAAATACACATTTTTTCTTGCTTGTAGGGCACAAACTAATTACACATTTCCACATTTTATTCCCAATTAGTTGGAGGTTCATTAGTTTTACGTTCGGAGTACATTTTTGTATAACTCAATATAGTTCTATAAATTTTGGTGAACTGTTTGTAATGGATTGCGACGGTTGGTCATTGCTATTTACATATATTTGTTTTCACATTTACTCGGACATTGTTGAGGACAATATTATTTGCTCTTAGATAGTTGTTATTTTATATATTATTCCGTGGGAGTATAATACATATTTAATATGAAATTATATATTTTTTTATTTTCTAGCTACAATTTGAGAAGACTATTCAATTTATATTTTTCCACGATGTTATTTTTTATAGCTGAAATATACAAAAATTTACTAATTGAAATGTATGATTAACTCGTAAAAAAAACTTGATATTTCATTTTCAAGTTTGTCATTGAAATGCCAAATATATTTTTTTTTTTGTTGAATTTAATGTGTAAAACGTAATAAATTATATTTTGTTAAAATTTTTGCAAAATGTAAATTTTAACCTTAGGGGAAAAATCAGTTTTTTAAAAAAAGTTAATCCATACTCCACAAATTAGCCAAAAAAGACCATATAATAGTTGGTTTTCTGAATTAAATTGTAAGATCATATTCCACAAATTAGCCAAAAAAGACCATATAATAGTTGGTTTTCTGAATTAAATTGTAAGATTTTGATCTTTTTAAGATTAACATTTAAGTGTCATCCCTTCTATTTAAAACAATGATAATAGTTTCATTTGATAACACTAATCCTTTCGGTTCTTTTTAATTTTTACAGTAATTAATGATTAAGTTGGATTTTGAATGAAATCATTGCGACCATGATTGAATGATATGTGCTATTTCTTACCATATTTATATATGTTTTTCAAGGTTTCGTTTTTTCAATGAAGTTACTAAAAAAATGGTTGGTAAATAACTTTTTTTAAAATAGTTGGTATATAAGTTTTTTAAAAAATAGTTAGTAAATACATTTTTTTAAAAATAGTTGGTAAATAAAATAGCAAAAACAGTTGGATAAATTTTTAAAAAATTCTTGGTAAATAAATTTTTAAAAAATAATTGGTAAATATATTCTAGGTAAAATTATTGATCTCTTCTTAGGTCTAAGTCCATGAGCTATTTGTCAACCTAATCATATACTAACTGAAAAGATAAGCCTAACGAACCATTAGTTATCGAAAAGTATTTAGGTGTCACTGAACTACACTTATAATTTGGCAAATAGAATATTTAATTGCCCAATTATTATTTTTTTACTATGTAATAAAGGGTCGCATGAGAACCCCTGACCCTTAACCCCACCAAAACCATAAAAAACCCTAAACCATAACTATTGGAGCCCCTAAAAAACCCTTAAATCCTACACCTTAAAACTGATCATTAGTATTGATTACCCATATTCTGAAATTATAGGTAGATGGGAAAACCCAAATTCTATGTGATATTCATTGGTCATAACCCATAGATCTACCTATCCTGACACGAATGCTACAGACAAGTCAATGAGTACAAGGGATCTGTACATAAGTCGTCTAAAACATTTGATAAAGTAGAGCATGCATAGAAATTTTCTAATACAATGCACGTTAGACCAGTTATGGTTATGCCTAACTATTTCAATTGTGATAGGCTTTATTTTTAGGATGATCATAATGTATATATGGCTCGAGATAATAGGATATGAGTGATGTACTCAATTGTCAAGATTTGTCATTTTGTAAATAAAGCTAAGTGCATTAGTATTGCCTTATTGCTAAGTACAACTCTTCTTTTTAGGATCTGTATACTTCCCTCCTTACCTAGTAAGATGGAGATTGTTGAGAAGTTGTTTAGAATCATAACAAGTATTATGGAGTCCTAAAGACAATTGTTTATAACATTGACCACGTTGCTTAACAATCATTGAAAGATAGAACGACAACCAACATATGTTAGACACTACGTTCGGCAGTTGATTTTCTTCTACCTCATTTGCGAGAGTGACTTGGCATGTCGAGAAAGTACTCAAATGGATAGAAGAACATTTATTCTATATAGTATGTTAAGGACGACGAGATGTTTGGAACCAACTAGATGTGTTGGTATTGAAGAGATGGTATCAATGTTCGTACACATTCTTACTCACGATGTCAAGAATTTTGTAATATGGTGGGTTTGCATTATGTATTATTAATGTGATGAATGGTTGAATGTTTGTTTGCAATTCATTGATAATTTCGAGATTGGTCTATAATCTTTATTGTTTTAATTTCTTTTTACAAATTAGTTTGTGAGGGCCCATTGTTTTGGGCATTAATTATTGCAATAGAGTCTGTAATTCATAGTATTGAGTCATTTGTAATGTTTTCGGCGATGTACTGGTGAAAACGAGGCCCAACTCAGAGAAGAAATGAAGAAAATTACATCTATACAACGTCGTGCCCTAGCGTTGCAGCGCTGCGAAGGACGGACGAAATTTTTTTTTTCCATAGTGTTGCAACGCTCCGAAAAATGAAAAATGGGTTCACATGCGGTTCAGTTCGTGGTTCAGCTGGTTCACAACCGGTTCGCTTGGTTTGAGTAGTTCATAGGCGGTTCGAGTGCTAGACGGTCTGGTTCATGTAGTTCAAGACCCAGTTCACCTGTTTTGAACCGAGTTGGCTATTATTTATGTAATAGTTAGTCTTTTGATTAATTAAATTAATATAATTGTTATATTAATTTATTTAATGGTTTAGGAGTCCAATCTCGATCCGTAAATTGCTATTTAAATTATGCATTTGATGTATGGTTTAATTTAATTATATAATGTATGCCATATAGTAAAATCCTACCATAGGTTATGCATTATTCATGCCTCATCTATAGTATAAATGTTATAATATATAGTTGCATGATTTATTTTATAACATGCTTATGCATCATATAATATAAGTGTTATAATATATGCTTGCATGCATTAATAACATAGCCATGCAACATTTATATTATAAGAGTTATAATATATAGTTTAGATGTATGGATGTATGTATGTTATTAGTTATTTACTTATTTCATTACTTTAGTGTATAAGTGTTATGTATGTTTAGTAATGAAATGAGAATTGCATGATGCGTTACATTATATTAGATAATCTTATAATTGTTATAATTTTATTAAGTATGTCATTCGATGCAATGTATGCTTTTAAATTGTTTCATTTATTTTATAATTGTTATAATTGTTGGGATTGGTGTCCTAACTCTCCCGGAGTCTCGTAGTTTGTAAACAGTTTGTACACATTGTTATTAATAAAATAAGAGTTATTTTATTTGCATTTACTCATATCCAATAAACTAAGATCCGTAGTTATTTCATGTAACTTAAGCATGTATGTGAGCCATATAAGTGGATCATGCCTTAAGTAATAACTTAAATGGTTTGTAGTATAAGGATAAAGGAGGGATACCTTATCCTGGAGACACTATGGATACGACCCGCTTTGTAGATATTTACAAGTGTTGTAATGTGTTATAGATGGTCTGATCCTGACCATTCATGTGGAGCTATGCGAGCAAGGGTGTTCTATACAAAGAGTTTGTATAAGACCGGGCCACAAGATTATTAGTCTCTTTATATAACGTCATTTATAATTGAGACTTACGTTTCACTAAAATGACTACTGGTAACATGACCTTAATCCTGAGTGTTTTGGGACCTCCTGCCTATGATGGTGGTCCTTTGATTAGTATGTGTGAGAATGGCCAGATTGTCAACTCAACAATCCTACCTTTTTAGGGTTTTGTTTGATTGGGAAGCTAGGAACTCAGTTACACAAGATGAAATTCACTCATTCCCCGAAGCAAGGGTAAGTAGATAAATTGCTCCCTTAAGGGCTGATTCCGAGTCTTGAACATAGTGGCCACAACCTCTCTTTGGAAGACAGGACTCAGTCATAGTAGGACTATGATTTATTGTTCATTAGAGGAATCAGTGGTACTTAAGGAGTTAGATGTAATTACAAGGACCAAATGGTAAATTGGTCCAACTATACTTACGAGCGATTTGTGAAGGGTTATCGCACTGTTGATTGGTTATATGGACACAGAAATATATTTATAGTGAGAAGAGTGCAGATGTCGGTCTTTAGTAGAGTGCCCGACAGTTAACAGATGGTGGATCTCGTGACTAAAGAGTTTAGTCAGTTATTCACGTATTGCAAAGCTTCAAACTACAGGTCTATAAGGTCCCCTTGGTAGCTTAATGGGTTCAAGTTAAGAATCAGATTTTGGGTTAGTTTAAAGTGTTCAAATTAACAAGAGGAAATTTAATTACATGTAATATAATTGGTGTGATGTATGAGATACATTAATTGGAGGAATTAATATAAATATGATTTATATTAAGTACCATAAAATAGAAAAAGAACTATGGTTTATATGTTTCATATGATGAAATATTAAAACTATAGGTTATAAATATAATATGATAAGTTGGTTATCATATTTATTTATAATATTTTAATTATATGATAATTAATTCTTTTTCTCTAATAACGGGCGTTATTGGAAGTTTTATGGTAACCGTGAGATAAAAGGAAAATTATTTTTCAAAATTAGTAGTTGCTTCATTCGAAAAGTTCTCACGGAAAAGGGCTATCAAGTGAATTGTTTTTACTAAGCGATAGCCGTTGAGAGACTAAACGATCGTTTAAGAGTTGACTATACGATAGTTATTCAGTTGATCGTTGCTACACGATTGAGTAGCAAAGTCTACGCGATAGGCTTTGATTTACTAAACGATCGAGTACATCGTCTATGCGATAGACAATGTTCATATCTCCCACCTACTCGATCGTCTACTCAATCGCATACCTCCTCTCTTCCTCAAGCCAAGATCATACAGAGCCCACAATTCCTGGATTCTCACATCGAGAATACCAAGGTAACACTTATGGTGATGTTCTTACTCAGTTTGTGGATCTAGTTGGACTCGAATAGGTTCGAGGAGCATTTAGACGATCTTGTGTTTGTGGTCGTGTTGTTTCGATCATTGCGTTTGAGTGCTATTGTCGGACGCATTGAAGACTGATCGAGGGATTCTTGAAGAATGGTTCTTCAAAGGTACGCATACTCTATCCCTTGAATCGTATTGTAACATGCTGTAATTTCTATTTACACATGACTTGTTAGTTTCCATTTAAGACTGTGATTGTTTGTGTTCAATCTAAATGGGATTTGGAACGATTCACTTCCGTTGTTCACAGAGATCCCCATTTTAGATTTCCTTCAATTGGTATCAAAGCAAGGTTGTTCTGATATTCAAAATACCAGAAATTGTTATGCTAGTTAATGTTTTTGACCCAAACAATTTTTTCCCTTTGGTTGGCGCATTAGGACAAAACTCTAGGGTATAAAATGAAGGGTCACACTTACGAGAAATTGTTAAGCTAGTTAATAATTTTTTAACCAGATCAATGATAACTAATTGTTATAGGAATAAGAGTTATACTAGTGTAATAATTGGTTGAGAGTGTCTCAGTTTAGTGAAGGGACAACTGACTACCCTTCGGTGGATTTTGTCCTAAATCACTGAAGCATCATTGCAAAAAAAAAAAAAAATAGATGTTAAATGTAGGGTTGTAAAATTCCCCAGGGTCGGGTCCCCGTGGATTCCCGTCCCGATCGGGGCGGGAATCCCCGATTTGACCGGGATGGGGTCAAACCGGGGTATTTTTTAGGCCTCGTCTGGGATAGGCAGGGATGGGGATGGTATCCTCGCCTCGAGCCCGAGCCCGATTAATCCCCGACCCCCGATTTTATATAGTTATATTTTTAATATTTTATAAATATATATTTATAATATATAAAATAACTTATTTATATGTATGTTTATAATGTATACTATAGACTTATAGTGTTGTAAGCCCAATATTGAATATATAAATTCTAAATTTAAGTCCAAAAAGTCAAGCCCAAACTTAAAAAATTAAAAGAATAAAATGGGAAATCCCCACAAGGATCTAATAGAGGATTCCCCGCGGGGAATTAGTAGGGGAATCCCCGCGGGAAAATGGGGAATGGGACCCACAGGGACCCTTTTCCCTGACGGGGAATCCCCGCAAATGGCGGAGACGGGGGCGGGGATGGGGGGGAATTTCCCCCACGGGGCCGGAGACGGGGGATCCTCCCCCGCCCCGGCTTGGCCTAGTTGCCAACCCTAGTTAAATGGGGTTCATTCAGTTTTTGCTAAAAATTGAATGAATATTTTAAAGTTATGCTAAAATCTAATATAGATCAATTTATTTCTTTTTCAGAACAAATGTCAAATTGTATTTTCCCCTACTTGTTTGACTAGTTTTAATTCTACGACTTGGAAAGATTCGATTAAAATCTTTTTCGTGATTAACGACTTCAACATCGTCTTGATTGAGGATATTCCTCAATCCCATCCCTTGATACAACATGAAATGTTCGTGATGCATACGAAATACGAAAAATGAAAAGGCCTAAGTTTTCATTTTGGCAAGCATGTCGAATGCCTTAGCCAAAAGAATTGCGAACATGGTCACCACATCAGATCATGCAATCATGCAAGAATTGTTTGAGCGAAAGTTTTCACAATTCAGGAAAAGTGGGGTTGATAACAATGAAACCAGTAAGGTCAGCTGCCTAAGTAAACTCCAACGTATTGAATGTCAAGGGACAAATAAAGAAAGCAAATGTTGCCAAATCTAGTGAAGTTAATCAACGAGAATTGTCCTCTGAGATGAAACTTGGAGTTTATGATATGAGTTATGGAGCTTATCCCACTACTCTCCAGAAAAGGAAGAACTCCGAAGAAAATAAATCTGATTTATTTGTCTTGGAGACATGCTTAGTAGAGAATGATGGTTCTGTCTGGATAGTTGATTCAAGTGTTACTAATCACGCATATTCTTTCTATCGGGGATTTAATTTTTGGAGATAATTGTAGTTGGAGAGATGACTCTCATAGTCAGTACTAGTGAGATTGTTTCAGCTATTACCATTGGCAGGCTTAAGTTATTTTTGGACAAGAAACGATATATGTTATTGGATGACATTTATGTAGTTCCTAATATCAAGAGGAACTTAATTTCTATTTATTTTCTGTTTAATCAAAATAAAGTGTTTATTTTTAAGAATGGAAGGGATCTAGGCTTTGGTTGAATGGAAAGTAACTTATATGTACTAAGGCTGTTAGTTATAAAAGTTGTGCTAAATACTAAATTGTTCAAATCGGAAATAACTGCCAAAACATCGAGAATTTCTCCTAAAGAAACTAGCCACCTTTGACATCAAAGGCTAAGTCACATTAATCTCAATAGGATTGAGAGATTGATGAAAAGTGGACTTCTAAATGATTTAGAAGAAAACTCTTTACCTGTATGTGAGTCATGCCTTGAAAGCAAAATGAAAAAACGACCTTTTACTGGAAAAGGTTATAGAGCCAAAGAGACCTTAGAGCTTATAAATTCGAATCTTTGTATTTCGATGAATGTAAGAGCACGAGGAGGGTATGAATATTTCATCTCTTTTATAGATGATTATTCTAGATATAGGTATCTATACCTAATGCAACACAAGTCTGAAGCACTTGGAAAGTTAAAGGAGTACAAGACTGAGGTTGAAAA
Source organism: Benincasa hispida (assembly GCF_009727055.1). NCBI lineage: Eukaryota > Viridiplantae > Streptophyta > Magnoliopsida > Cucurbitales > Cucurbitaceae > Benincasa > Benincasa hispida. The sequence goes on along the minus strand of NC_052360.1, from coordinate 75,701,619 downwards.
CTTGTTAGGTGAAAAGATAAAAACACTACGCTCAAATCGTGGTAGAGAGTATATGGACTTTTCCATAACTATATGATAAAACATGGAATTACATCTCAACTCTCAGCCCCAGGTATACCTGAACAAAAAGGTGTATCGAAAAGGAAAAACAAAACCTTGTTAGACATGGTTCGGTTTATGATGAGTTATGCTTAACTTCCTAACTCGTTTTGGGGATATACAGTAGATACTGCTCTTTATATTTTAAACAACATTCCCTCAAAGAGTGTTTCTGAAACACCTTTTCAGTTATGGAAAGGTCTTAAACGTAGTTTACGCCACTTCAGAATTTGCAGTTGTCCAGCCTATGTGCTAATGAAAAATCCCAAAAAGTTGGAACCTCGTTCAAAAGTATGCCTATTTGTAGGCCACCTCAAGAAAACGAGAGGCGGGTACTTCTTTGATCCAAGTGAGAATAAAACGTTTATATCGACAAACACTTCCTTCTTAGAAGAAGACCACATGAAGGATCATAAACCACGAGCAAAATTGTTTAAAGTGTAATTTCTAATGAATCTACTAAGACTTCAACAAGGGTTGTTGAAAGGGCTGATACATCAACAAGAGTTGTTGATATTGGTTCATTTAGTCATTCACATCCATCTTAAGAGTTGAGATTCTCTCGACATAGTGGGAGGGTTATGAATCCACTTATATACTACATGGGTTTAACAGAAGTCCAAGACATCATAGTTGATGATGGTGTTGAGGATCCATTGTCGTATAAATAAGCAATGGAAGATGTTGACCAGGATGAATGAATTAAAGTCATGAATTAAAAAATGGAGTCTATGTACTTCAATTCTGTCTGGGAGCTTGTAAATCAATTTGATGGGGTAAAACCTATAGGTTGTAAGTGGATCTATAAGAGAAAAAGAGGCGTAGATGGAAAGGTACAGACCTTTAAAGCTAGACTTGTGGCAAAGAGTTATACCCAGGTTGAGGGAGTGGACTATGAAGAAACATTCTCACATATTGTCATGTTAAATTCTATTAGAATTCTCTTGTCCATAACCACATTTATGACTATGAAATATGGGAAATGGACGTTAAGACTTCCTTTTTTAATGGTAATCTTGAAGAGACCATCTACATGAATCAACCAGAAGGATTTATTGAACAAGATCGAGAGAAAAAAGTTTGCAAGCTTAATTGGTCCATTTATGGACTTAAACAAGCATCTCGATCTTGGAATATAAGATTTGGTATTGCTATCAAATCTTATGGCTTTGAATAGAATGTTGATGAGCCTTGTGTTTACAAGAAAATCATCAACAACTCAGTAATTTTCCTCGTACTGTATGTGGATGATATCCTACTCATTGGAAATGATGTAGGTTTTTTTACTGATGTAAAGAAATGGTTGACCACCCAATTCAAAATGAAATATTTAGGAGAGATGTAGTTTGTTCTAGGCATCCAAATCATCAGGGATCGTAAGAACAAAAGGTTGGCCTCACCTCAAGCATCATATATTGACAAGATGCTTGTCAGATATTTGATGCACAATTCTAAGAAGGGTTTATTACATTTTAGATATGAAATTGTGTTGTATAAAGAATAGTTTCCTAAGACTCCCCAGGGCAATGAGACAAATTTCCTATGCATCGGATGTTGATAGCCCTATGTATGTAATGTTATCTACCAGACCTGATATTTATTATGCAGTAGAGATTGTCAGTAGATATCAATCCAATCCAGGATTAGATCACTGGACAACGGTCAAAACAATCCTCAAGTACCTTCAAAGAATGAGGGACTATATGCTTGTGTATGGAGATAAGGATTTGATCCGTACAGGATATACAGACCCTTACTTTCAGACTGATCGGGATTCTCAGAAATGCACATCAAGGTTAGTGTTTACTCTGAATGGAGGAGATAGAATTTAGCAGAGCATCAAGTAAGGATGCATTGTAGACTCCATTATGGAAGCTGAATACGTAACTACTTGTGAAGTTGTTAAAGAGGTTGTTTGACATAAGAAGTTCCTTACTAATTTGGAAGTTGTTCCGAATATGTCTTTTCCCATCACACTTTATTGTGATAATAGTGGTGCTATGGCAAATTCTAAGGAACCTAGAATTCATTGAATAGGCAAACACATTGAGCAGAAATATCACTTGATTTGGGAGAATGTGCATCAAGGTGACGTGTGACGATATGCACAAGTGCACGCAATCAAAGTAATAAATCCCAAATAGGGTATTATCCTCAGGGATTGGCATGAGCAAAATTTTCCTAACTTAACTATCATAATTCTTCGTCAATTTTATCCAAGCAACCAAAAGATGATTTTTATCTATAACTACGAATAAAAAAAATTCAATCACACACAAGAACAATTCAGAGCATAACAATTTCAGGGTGTTATTTCATTTAGGGAATACAATGAATATGACATGCAATTGATTGAAATTTATAGATTGAGGCTAGAAGTTCTAAAATCAAGAAATCCTCTCTCGAGCTCAAACCATCCTAATAACTACCCATCGACCCGAATCTCTTCATCGCTTGAATAGTGACAGCATTAATACCCTTCAAGTGCACCCCTTATTAGTCTAAATTCACTCTCATGCAATTTCGAATAATAATCTAAATTATTGGGTCCAGCAAATTAAATTTTCTCTCGAGACATCTAATTAACTTAAGTTCATTCAAAAAGTGGTTAGTTAATCAAAAGCATTAAGCACAAACAATTTAGAAATATATGCAAAATCAATAAATTGTAAATTCAATATTCAAAGTAACATCCCTAACATGCACAAACACCCTAGAATAAAAGAGTTTAGCCATGCATAATTCAGATAACAGTATTTAACAAACAAACAATCATTATGGTGGAAAATAATTTAACAAAGAAGAATGATCTCCCCTCAATAGGTTCAAATCCGATCATGATCTTCTTGACTCTCGCCACGAATACCCACTACAAGAAAAAAAGGCTCTCCCGATATCTAAAATCGCCATTGGGAGATCGGTTGTCGGGAGATAGGATCTCTCCCGATGACGTAAGAGAACCGTCGGGAATTAGAAATAACACCTGACGCCATATACTAGTCGTCAGGAGATTGGGATTATCTCTGACGGTAGAACACTTCCTGTCGGGAGTTTTATGAACTCTCGACAGGCTATTTATTCGTCGAAAGTTCCTAAAGAACTCCCGATCCCTTTCTTCTTCCCAAGTTGATCCCAAACCAACATCCTGTCGTCTGAAATCCTCTTCTTCTTGATCATCCATTCGGTAAACCTAGCAAACTGTTGATCGTCCCTTTGTCGATCGTTCGCCCGTGCGCGCGCCTCATGCCGATCATTGGCCACAAGAGATCTGCCCATTCGCCGCCGCTGTTCAGCTCGTCATTGACCAACTCTGCCGCCCGTTCGACCAGTCCAACTCTGCCACCTGTTTGACTTACTCCGCATCCGTCGGTAAGTACTTCATTCGGTTTTTTGTTTTTTTATTTATATAAAATTTTCTGAGAATGATGGTAGAACTGAAAAATATTTTGAATAAAAAGATTTACAAGCAAAATGTCATGATAAATTATCATCAGTTCTATAACCAATAATTTGTTTTTATCTAATAACTTGGAGTAGTAAACCTAGAGTCATCCCCAACTCTCGCATTCGGGATAGTATTTTTTTCTATAAAGCTAATTGTTAATCCAACCAACTTTTCGATAAATGCCCAACCCACCTTCGGTAAGATAAATGTCAGTGTATATGAATGAAAGAAAGAAAAGATGAGACCATCAATGAAAATTGGATTATCTTCAGTAGACATCTTAGAATGCATAGTATAAGTTGGAAGTGTTTTTGCAATCGATTTACACTTAAAGTCCTAAGAAAAATTTCAATCAATAAATAACAATACAAAAAGTAAGAATTACCAGGTTAGCCTGAGCTGAAAGATAACTGCACAAAAGCCTTCCAATTGATCATATAAAAATAATTAAGGAATACTATAAGTTATAACAACTTTTCGTAATTGAAGACAACAAAGAAACACAAAATTAACAAAATCTTCATGCTCATCTAGAAATACAACCTCCCATATTTTTATCTTCCACAAGCTGAAAGCTTTTCTCATGAATAAGAGCCCAACAATGACAATACTTAATAAAGTATAACACCAATATATGGATGTGAATTCTATGAGTGCTTCTAGATTTGCATGTAGCGTACATGCATAAATTATAGATCATATGTCAAGACTGAATACGTAGGCACCAGGTAAAGTGACATGTTTTAGATGATACTGTCTTTGCAAATTCATTGTTTTGAGGCAAAAATATTCTAGAACGATTAAGGCCACTCACCCATGTAGATTCCCCATGCGAGACCAGGCAAGAGAAGGACGCCTACCAAAGAAATTGCCCAAATCTTTGACGGTAAGGTTGAAATCCTACAAGTAAAAGGAAACAAGTAGCCTTACTCGAGTGAAATGAAAAATATGATATTAATATAATACTAACAGGTAGTGATCCTAGGAATTCCATTTAGAAAGAGAAGAAACACATATAAACTGAAAAACTTTTAGAGTTCGTTGGTGTTTATGAAGTTTGAATGTTATGGGGGTGGGTAGAGTTCAGTTATAATCGTTTTGGAGTTGAACTTATAGGTTTTTGTGTGTGTTTTTATGTTTATGACCGTCGAAAATGTCGGGGGGGGGAGGGGGTAGAAGTTTAGTTTAATTATACACGTTTTGTCATTGATCTTGGAGTTTTTGTGTGTTTATGGATGTTTGAACATGTTATGGGGGGTGGGTCAAGTTTGATTTAGATTGTTTTGGGGGGAAAGTAGATTTTTGTGTGTTCGTTGGTGTTTATGAAGTTTGAATGTTGTGGGGGTGGGTAGAGTTCGGTTATAATCGTTTTGGAGTTGAACTTGTAGATTTTTATGTGTTTTTTTATGTTTATGAGCGTCGGGAATGTCGTGGGGGTGGGTAGAGTTAGCTTATGCTTGTTTTGTCATTGAATTTGGAGTTTTTGTGTGTTTGTGGATGTTTATGAATGTTTGAACATGTTTTGAGGGTGGGTCAAGTTTGGTTTAGATTGTTTTGGGGGGAAAGTTTGAGTTTTTATTGTGTTCGTTGGTATTTATGAAGTTTGAAAGTTGTGCGGGTGGGTAGAGTTCGGTTATAGTTGTTTTGGAGTTGAACTTGTAGGTTTTTATGTGTTTTTTATGTTTATGATCATCAGGAATGTTGTGAAGGGTGAGTAGAGTTAGGTTAATTATACTCGTTTTGTCATTGATCTTGGAGTTTTTGTGTATTCATGGATGTTTATGAATGTTTGAATATGTTGTAGGGGGTGGATCAAGTTTGGTTTAGATTGTTCTGAGGGGAAAGTTTGAGTTCTTTGTGTATTCGTTGGTGTTTATGAAGTTTGAATGTTGTGGGGTGGGTATAGTTCGGTTATAATTGTTTTGGAGTTAAACTTGTAGGCTTTTGTGTGTTTTTTGTTTTATGTTTTTCAGCGTCGGGAATGTCGTGGGGGTCGGTAGAGTTGGGTTATACTTGTTTTGTCATTGAACTTGGAGTTTTTGTGTATTTGTGGATGTTTATGAATGTTTGAACATGTTGTGGGGAGTGGGTCAAGTTTGGTTTAGATTGTTTTTGGGGGAAAGCTTTAGTTTTTTGTGTGTTCATTGGTGTTTATGAAGTTTGAATGTTGTGGGGTGGGTAGAGTTCGGTTTTAATCGTTTTGGAGGTTAACTTGTAGGTTTTTGTGTATTTTTTTTTTTATGTTTATGGGCTTCAAGAATATTGTAGGGGATAAGTAGAGTTAGATTATACTCGTTTAGTCATTGAACTTGAAGTTTTTGTGTTTATGGATGTTTATGGATGTTTATGAATGTTTGAATATGTTGTGGGGGGTGGGTTGAATTTCGTGATACTCGTTTTGGAGTTGAAATTGGAGTTTTTTGTTTGTTTCTGGAGGTTTATGACATTTGAATGTTTTTGTTTTATTGTAGGATGTTGTTCGGAGATGAGATTAGATGATTGTTGAAGATGTTATGTTCTAGATGTTGTTTTCTTTTATGTATTTTTGAAGACATATTTTTTACGTTGTTTTCATCTTATTTCTTTCATGTATTTCTAAAGACATTTCTTTTATAAACTATATTGTAACTTTTCTTTTATTTTTTATAGTATGGACTTCGTTTTGTTTGTTTTATTTATTATATGAATCTGTTTGAGTTGGTTAATGATGCTTTACAAGTTATTCAGATCAAAATAAAAAAAAATTATAAATTACAGATTAAAAATTTTTTAAAATCAATATTCAACCAATGAAAGAATTCCCCACGCATAATCGGGTTGTCGAGAGTTCCAGTAACTCCTGACGAATGGTACAACCCATCAGGAGTTATGGAACTCCCGACGCACTAGTTCAGAACTTCCGATGACATATATTAACTGTTGGGAGTTCCCGTAACTCCCCACGACCTTCATTCCACGTCGAAAGTTCATGAACAACTCCTGACAGTCCCTTTCTAGTGTCAGAAGTTTCATTTCCAATAGATTTCTCCCAACCAAACTCCCGACGATCAGTACGTCGTCAGAAGAGGATCTCTCGACGCGTTTTCCACCATTTCTTGTAGTGATCGGATTGTTTTTCAACAAAACTGCACGATCACGATCAATCTTCCTATCACGATCAATCCAAAAACATTCTCATATCAACTCTCAATCAAAATCTCAAGTCTTCAGCCAAAAAAGATTAGAATTGCTCAGTTTTGACTCTTGTACGGACTAGAATTTAAGTAAAATCTATCAAAGTCGGCTCACTCTTTTCCTCCTCAGACCTAGCGGCACAACACTGTTATTTATAATATGCTCGTAACGTTGCAACGCTGGCGTCATGTCAGCCGCCGCGTAGAATTCATAGCATTGCAATGCTGCCCTGTTTCAAATTGCTCTCGGGCTTGCAACGTCAGGGAGCAGCATTGTAACGTTCTCCTAACACTGGCTCCCCTAAATTGCCTTCCAAATTTTCCTCTTTTCTCAATTTTGGGTCCTTGGTTTCTTCCTAATTTCATAGTCAACCCATAATTGCTCAAAATTGAAGTTTTACCCTGGGTTTTTTTATTATTTTCGCACAAAATGCTCCTGATCCTTAGCTTCTTGAAATTACTCAATAAACCACATCAAACTAAACAAAACTAGCAATATTAATTCTGAATTTGAAGGTAATAAAAGCACTTTTTAGATGTTTTTCACTAGTTCAAACTTAAAACTTTGCTAGTCCCGAGCAAAGGAAAGAAAGAAACACAAAGTAGGAGAAATAATGAATACTAAAATGAAAAAGGTTCAAGGCATGCATTCTCTTATTCTGGTTTCATCAACTTCTAACATATACAACACTCATCCACAGAAAAATTCAGACAGATCGTAATCATTGAGAGTTTATAAAGGCAAAACTTTTTATCTTCTATGTGTGTGACTCCTCCTTTAATTCAAAATTCATAAACATACTTAAGATTTAATTAAGCTTCATCAGTTTACCCCCTAATCTAGCTCAAGCACCAATCATCAAGCATCACCACACTTAAAGAAGTAATATGTCCACTAAGGTGCCTTATCTCTCTCTCTCTTGAACAGTAAAAGGGCCCTAAACTTGCATCATTTTACCTAGGGGCACTAGCTTCCACACATCCACTGCAGGAAACCATGCCAAGTCAATTCCTAGGTGTCCTAACTGATTATAGCAAAGGCAACTCTTTTTATCCCCATCCATGCATACACATCACAAATTTACAATAATAAAAATATATTTCTTTTAAACGCATAAGTGCACACTCTATTTTTTTTTTTTAGGAAATAATTATATTCTTTTCTTTCCTCTTAGTCTAACATTACAACCCATCATGAAAGACACTTTCTAATCAGTGGGACCTTTCGAGGTGACAACCAAATTGACTTAAAATAATGCTTCGTTCAATTAGAGGTTCTAAATTAAAGTGGTTCGTGTTCAAAATAACAGTGGATACAAAAAGGGATTTAGAACAAAGAACACTCAAGACAAGACTATGTTATCCAATTTCTACTTCAAAGCATGACCTACTTCATGAGTGACTCATTAACCATCATAGTAAAAGAAGGCAACCAAAGAACACAATTCAATCAGTCTCAACATTCTTCCTAACCAAAATCAACTATTTTTCAAAATTTCCTCAAAATCAACAAGAACATACATAAAACAATCAACTCAAAACAACATGCATAAAAGTACAAGATTCAAGCATAAAGTACGCCCCGGCCCAAACTTAAAAGATGCATTGTCCACAATGCATAACATCTAAAACAATCACACAACAGATGAGTGATACAAGCCTGGGTAATGAGCAGGGATTCACTAATCCGAATGGCGAGTTGGTGCTTGAAAACACTTGAGCATCATCTCCAACTTGAGGATCAAAACAAAATAATCATGAGGTGGCTCTCTATCCTAAAAAAAAAAGTCAAATAACAAATAAAATTAAAAAAAATGGATTAAAACTAGAACACTTGGGTTGCCTCCCAAGAAGCGCTTAGTTTAACGTCTTTAGCTAGCACAGGTCTCTAATTCAGACAACTTTCAAGGTGGCTTCATCATTCCATGCACAGCAACACCTGGAATATATAATTTTCTCCCACACTGACATTCACATAAGAAATTAGTCGAAGAACAGTTGTAAAAAAAAGCATAATCTTTTCTCCCTTCATCCACCAGTTCAATATCTCCCTAACGAATATCGAGAAAATTTACTGTACCTTCCTTTAGAGATTGTTCAGAACAACTTACCTTTTCCTTGCCCTTTCCTTTACCAAAAGACTGTTCAGAATGTTTACCATCTACTTTGTTGACCTTTTAGAACAAACTTACAGGCTCATTGGGTTTGGAAGAACGAAAGATGTTGAATTTTACCTTTTCATCCTTCACTCGAAGTGTAAGCTTTCCATCATAAACATCAATCAAAGCTCTGCCTGTAGCTAGGAATGGCCATCCAAGGATGATGGGAATTTCAGCATCTTCTTCCATGTCTAGAACCGCCAAATTTTTTGGGAAGATGAAATCACCAATCTTAACCTAGATATCCTTTGCTACACCACGAGGGTAAATGATGGAATGATCTGCCAACTGCATTGAGATCGTCGTCGGCTGCACCTCTCCTATATCTAGTTTCCTGTACAAAGGTAAAGGCATCAGATTAATTGAGGCCCTTAAATCACATAAAGCTTTGTTTACCATTAGATTTCCTATAGTGCAGGGGATCGTAAAACTCCCAGGATCTTTCAATCTTCGTGGTAGCTTCTTTTGCAATATAGAACTGCATTCCTCATTTAAGCTAACTATCTCATACTTTTCGAATTTTTTCTTTGAAGACAACATTTCCTTCATGAACTTCATATTTGTTCCAACGCATCTGTAAAAGGAATATTAATGTGAATCTTCTTTAAAATATCCAAAAATTTAACAAACTGATCATTCAATTTCTTTTTCTGAAAGCGCTGAGGATACGGGATTTTATTCAATACAGCAGGTAAAGGTTCAAAATTACTCCCCGGTTTAGATGATATAGCACCATCACGCTTTTCCCCTTGATTCACATTGCCAGTTGAAGGACTCAATACCACCCACCTCTGTATGGTATGTCACAGGATACACGATATTTTTCCCACTTCTCAAGGTTATTACTTTCCACTCTTCCCTTGGGTTTTTCTCTGTACAGTTAGGGAAAGCTCCTTTGTTCATTGTGTCCAATGTAGCAACGATCTGGCTAATCTAAACCTCAAGGTTTCGGATAGCCTTCCCATGACTCGTTATTATGCTCTCTAAGAAATTGGTCCTACTCCTCAACTCCTTTATGAAATCCCCAAGCAAAGCCTCCACATATGGTTTCTTTTCAGAAAAACCTAGAGGTGCCTGCAAAACATTCTTATTATTAGCATATGAAAAATTCTCATGATTGCGCAAACCTGGGTGATAATGAGTGGGTTGGTTCATCTGATAAAATTTTTGATGGGCTCTTTGAAATTGGTTCGCTTGGCGCACATAATTTGCTTGCTTAGGGTTAGGTACCTCCCATGATGTGAGTGCATTACAAGCTATCATTGATGCAATCGATGGTTGGATACCTGTAGACAAGAGATTAATGGCATTGGTCAAAGTAGCCATCTGTTTCTTTAAAGAATTTACCTCATCGAGTTCATAAACTTCAGCCACTCTAGATGAAGATCGTTTTGAGTGCCAATTATAGCTCATGGCAGCCATGTCTTCCAATAATGCCTGAACAGCATCAGCAATTTTTGCAAAAATTGAGCTAGCTGCAGCAGAATCCAAGATGGATCTCGTTGTACTAGTCAACCCATTGTAGAATAACTGGATTTGTAACAGTTAGGGTATCCATGCTGGGGACACTTTCGCAGCAACTTCTTATATCGCTCCTCTGCCTCGAATAACTACTCATCTTCTCTCTATCTAAATGTGCCAATTTCTATTCTCAGTCTGCTTGTTTTCGCAGAAGGAAAGAATTTGTTCAGAAAGTCTTGGGCTAATTCATCTCATGTGGTTATGCTTCCCGTTGCAAGTGACTACAACCAATCTTTCGCCTTGTTTTACATAGAAAAAGGAAACAATCTCAATCGAATAGCATCAGAAGAGACTCTATTTATTTTTACCGTCCCGTTAATTTCCAGGAAAGAGCGGAAGTGTTTATGCGGATCTTCGTGTGGAGTTCCCCTGAGTGCAAGTTCTCGTGCTATGTGCATTAAACCAGGTTTTAGCTCAAAATTATTGCCATTATTTGGGGCCTCAGTAATGCTCATCTGGGTTGTAAGGACAGCTGGTTGGAAATAATCTCTAATAGTTCTAACAGGTCCCCTTGGTCTCCCATGGCGTTGAGCTCAACTCTCTTGTTCCTTCTTACTCTTCTCAAAGTTCGTTCAAGTTTTGGATCACAAGGAATAAGTTCAGCCTGTTGACTTCTTCATATACACAAGATTTTGTAATAACTACTAAAAAAAAAAAACAAAAAAACCTAAATTAAGATCAACTCAGCCTTTAGCAATATTAAGATTGGGAAAAATTTTCGTGGAGTCCCTGGCAACCACGCCAAAAACTTAACGGTATGCACAAGCACATGCAATCGAAGTAATAAATCCCAAATATGATATCGTCCTTATGGACCGACGTGAGCAAAATTTTCCTAACTTAGCTATCACAATTCTTCGTCAATTTTATCCAGGCAGCTAAAAGATGATTTTTATCAATAACTACGAATAACAAAAATTCAGTCACACACAAGAACAATTCAGAGCAAAACAATTCCAGAATGTTGTTTTATTTAGGGAATATAATGAATATGACATGCAATTGATTGAATCTCTTCTATCGCTTGAATAGTTACAACATTAAGATCCTTCAATCGCACCTCTTATTATTCTAAATTCACTCTCATGCAATTTCGAATAACAATTTAAATTATTGGGTCAAGCGAATTACATTCTCTCTTGAGACATCTAATTAACTTAAGTTCATTCAATTAGTGGCCAATTAATCATAAGCATTAAGCACAACCAATTTAGAAATATATGCAAAATCAATCAATTGTAAATTTAATATTCAAAGTAACATCCCTAAAATCCACAAACACCCTAGAATAAAAGAGTTTAGCCATGCATGATTTCGATAACAGTATTCAACAAACAAACAATCATTTTGGCAAAAAGTAAATTAACAAAGAAGAATGATCTCCTCTCAATAGGCTCGAATCTCAATCACGATCTTCTTGACTCTCGCCACGAATACTGGATTGTTTTTCAACAAAACTACACGATCATGATCAATCTTCCTGTCATGATCAATCCAGAAACACTCACAGATCAACTCTCAATCAAAATCTCGAGTCTTCAACAAAAAATGATCAGAATTGCTCTGTTTCAACTCTTGTACGGACTATAATTTAAGTTACATCTATCAAAGTTGGCTCACTCTTTTCCTCCTCAAATCTGGTAGCGCAACACTGTTATTTATAATATTCTCGGAACGTTGCAACACTGGCGTCATGCCAGTCGCGCATAGAAGTTGTGGCATTGCAACGCTACAAGTAGCATTGCAACGCTGCCTTATTCGAAATTGCTCTCGAATTTGCAACATGAGGGAATAGCGTTGCAACGTTCTTCCAATGTTGGCTTCTTCAAATTGCCTTCTAAATTTGTCTTTTTTCTTAATCTTGGGTCCTTGGTTTCTTCCTAATCCATAGCCAACCTGTAACTGCTCAAAATTTGAGTTTTGACCCGAGTTTTTTTTTTTAATCATTTTTGCAGAAATTGCACCTGATGCTTAGTTTCTTGACATTACTCAATAAACCACATCAAACTAAACAAAACTAGCAATATTAGTTCTGAATTTGAATGTAATAAAAGCACTTTTTAGATGTTTTTCAACGTGATTGTCATGAAGATTACTTTAGAGCACAACGTTGCTGATCCGTTTACAAAGACTCTCATGGCTAAAGTGTTTGAGGGTCATCTAGAAAGCCTAGGTATACAGGATATGCGACATATTGTCTAGGGCAAGTGGGAGATATTATTGGGGTATAGTGTATGCCTTAGTTTATTGTATTTTATACTTTATTTATATTGTACATTTGGTTCCCTAAGCTTTATGACAAGTGAGAGATTGTTGGGATTAATGTCCTAAATCTCTTTTGTATTCTTATAGTTTGTAAACTCTGTATAAACAAATTGTTATCATTAAAATAATTGTTATTCTTATGAGCACACACTCAATCTAATAAACTAAGATCCTAGGCTATTTTATGTAATTTAAACATGTATGTAGATACATATGGGTGGATCATTTTTAAATGATAACCTAGACGGTTTGTTATTTATGTATAAGGTTGAGTACCTTATCCTGGTGACACTAAGGATATGACTCGCTTTGTAGATGTCACTAGTGTTGTAAAGTGCTACAAATGATCTGATCCTGATCATTCATGTGGAGACATGTGAACAGCGGTATCCTATACAAAGAGTTTGTATAAGATCGAACCATGAAATGACTAGTCTTATTATATAATGTCGTTAATAATAGATACTTACATTTCACCAGAATGACCATAGGTGACATGATCTGAATCGTAAGTGTGTTGTGAACTTCTACCTATGAAGACGATCATTTGATTTGTATGGGTGAGAGTGGTCAGATTGCCAACTCAATATGCCTACCATTTTGAGGATTCATTTGATTGGGGAGCTGGGAACACAGCTACACAAGACAGAATTCACTCCTTCGCTGATGTCGGGGTAAGTAGATAAATTGTTCCCTTAAGGGTTGATTCCGGGGCTTGAACAATGTGACCACACTCTATCTTGGTCCAAGAGGGCTTTGGTCATAGTTGGACTATGACTTATTGTTCATCAGAGAGATCAGTGGTACTTAAGGGGTTATATATAACTATAGGAGCAAAACGATAATTTTAGTACAGCTATACTTACGAGCAATTTGTGAAGGGTCATCGCACGGTTGACTGGTTATATCCAATGGACACAGAAATATATTTGTAGTGCGAAGAGTGCAACTATCAGTCTTTAGTAGAGTGATCGACAATTAATGGATGTTGAATAATTTAATTAAAGGAGTTTAATTAATTGTTCAACTACCATTAGAGCTTCAATCTACAGGTCTATAAGGTCCACTCTGGTGCTCAATAGGGATTATTGAGAATTAATTTTGAATTAATTTGAATTGTTCAAATTAATTGATGGAATTAATTATACATGATATAATCAATTAAATTAATTTATGTGATATAACTAATATAATATATATGATACATAGTTGATTATGAGAGGAATTAAATATTTGAATATGATTCAAATACTAATTATATGGATGAGATTCATATAATTATTTTTTTAATATGAAGTGAATTTATATTAAATACCATGTATTATTGAGAGAAATAAAACTATAGATTATATTGTATTTGATACAATATAATAACTATAGGTTATGTGTTATATTTGATATAATATATATATATATATAGTTATTATGCAGAGGGATTGTGGAGTCATCCCAATGTACACCATACATGTTTTCGTCTAAATTCTAATTTTGCTTCTAGGTACCAATGCAAAGGGATTGTGAAACAAGTCATTGCCCTATTAAGATGAGCTTTCATATGTATTTGGAAAGGACAAGGCAACCAGACATTCCTATAAGCCCCTGATGGTGATGGTGTTAAATTTTTTCTAGGAAATGGAGGACGAGATTCGGCTAGGATCATAGGACTACCCTATCCCAGATAATCAACAAAACGAAACCCAACTACTTAAGGATATAATGTATAAAGTTCAAGTAGATATGTCCACAGTGAGAGCATGTACACTAGATATCTCTACAGGCAGAGCAAGTATATCAGCAGAGCCATCTAGAGGGAGTAAGAGGAAACGACTGACATTCTAGAATGAAATGATTGATATCATGTGATCAATCGCTGATATGTAGTCAGCACACATGGGTAGACTCATATCGTGGCAAACAGAGAAGTACAAGCTGGAATTTGGACGTCGGAAGGAGGTAGTTGACGCCATATTTTCTATTGACGAGCTAATTGATGATGATAGATGTGACTTTATGGGTATCATTGGTACAAACATACAAAAGATGGATTGTTTCCTCGTTGTACTAGAACAAGCACGAAAACGGTGTTGCATCCTTCTACTTGCTTGGACTCTTTAGATTGACCACATAATATTTAATCCCAACACTGTATAATTTGTGAACTTGTTTTTTGAACCATGTGCATGCTTGGCCATCTTATATTATTTTGTGATGTAAAAAAGAATGTAACTTTACTATACTAGCACCTTGTGAACATCATTATGATATGAAAGGTAAATATTCTATGTATATTTTCATTCCAATATAAACGATGCATATTATATAAACATAAACTATTAAGTTACCGGGTGCTATAACATTTATGTGTAGAACATGTTAATTTTTTTTATAATAATATAAAATTAGTAAGAATATATATATATTAATCAATTCATAAGTAATTGAGGGTTAAAAAGTGATTGTCAGATAGAAGGAACAAGTTCATTTTATTGGAACATGACATGTATTTGCTGAAAAGATATAATTGCTTTGCAATTGAGTGTTCAAATTGTGTGATTAATATGTTACATTTTTCAAAAAGAGAAAAAAAAATGTTGTCCAATTTTTAAGATTATTTAGTGTTCATGCTTGAGTGTTAAATGCTTGTGTAGTTATAATTTATTTGAATATGTTTGGTGTTTAGGTAGAGAAAAAATATGTTATGTGCTTGAGTGTTCAAAAATTGAATTCAAAATTTTGTGTTTAGTATATGAGTATTTTGTATAGAATTTGTTATGTTTTAAGAATGGAAAAAAATTGGAAGTTGCTTTATTTTTGTCTTAAAAAGGTTAGGAAAATATGTATATAGTTGAAAATTAAAATGCAAAAAAAAAAAAAAAAAAAGAAGAAGAAGAAGAAGAAGAAGAAGAAAACAAATTCCATTTCATTTAGAAAAATTACACCAGGTTCACTCTACACCCCAAACTAGGGTTGACAATGGGGTGGGGTGGGGTGAGGGATGCACCTCCGTCTCCGTCCACATGGGGATTTGTAATCCCTATCTCATTCCCGTTTTGGGGATTCGTGGTCGGGATCGGGAATCCTACTTAACATTCCAAACATAGACTTTTTGACTCAATTCAAATCAACTCAGCATCCCAAATATCGACAATTTAACTTTCCAGACAACTTAACTCTCCAAATAATAATTATCAACTCAACTTTGCATGCCAAATACTCCCTAAAGAAAGATTCTTAGAAAACACAAAAGAATGAAAGTTTGGAGGCTTTGTTAGGAACTTTTCAAATTATTCAAAATTTTGATACATGCTGTTTAAGAATTTATATCCATGTAGAAATCTTCTAAAGCATTAGGAACAATGAACAAAGACTAAATTTCTTTTTATATATTTATCATAAATTATGGAGTTTTCTAATCATTATTTTTAATATATATATATGTAATAATTAAAGCAAGATTGTAGACTATAACTACCCATAATGGTGCAATAAACGAAATAATTCATGTCCCAAATATAGACTATTGACTTTTCTTTAATTCCAAATTATGGGCAATCCTGTACAAGCGAAGTGGGAGTAGTAGAATAGTTGCAAATGGGTGAATTGATTGTGCCCTTAATTTCCTTATTAAATGAAATTATAGACAAAAAAAAAAAAAGGTTTTACTATTTTAATCTTTTGACGTTTCAAGTGTATATTCATTTTCGCATAAATACTTTTAAAAAGTTTTATTGAGTACTTTCCAACTTTAATTTATTTAAGATTAAAATATCATTTTAAATTTTGTAAACTTTGAAATTTGTTTAATCAATGCTAAATTTAGTTTATTATTAATTATTTAAAAACTTTTTATTATCTATGAGTTTCACTAAAAATTTATAGAAACAATTTGGAACGTTTTCAAGCAATCCATTATGAACATGATCTGGGATTTTTTTTTCTTTTTTTTTTTTTAAAAAAAGTTTATGGCTGCTAAGGATGGTTGACTAATATTGGCGATTTCAAAACATAACAGCTTTTATTTTCAAACTAGAAATCGGATTTCTTTTTTTTTTTTTTAATAAGCTCAAGTGGAATTTTCTATCAACTATTCTTCAGCTTAAAGGCTGTAGAAGATCACAAGATTAAATGTATTTGTGCCATAACAAGAGTTAACTAGTTCATCTTTGTCATTAGCGAACATAGTTTTGACAATAATTCATCTTTACAATTTTAAAAAAATAAAGATATTTTTATGTAAATGATAATAGAAGTATCTCTTATATTTTTATTATTTTTTTATTTTGTTCAAATACAAATTTGGTCCCTATACTTTAAGAGTTTGTTCAATATTAGTTCCTACACTTGTTTGTTCAATTTTAGTTCCTACACTTTTAATTGTTCGATTTTAGTCAATATACTTTCAATAAAATTTAATTTTAGTAATCACTACTGTTTTAGTCGTACTTTTTAAACAAATGATAAATTTAGGAATAATTGTTTCAAATGAAAAAACTACTAAAATATTTTCAAGTATAGCAAAATGTCATTGTCTATCAGTGATAGTCATTGATAAAAATCTATTAGTGTCAGTGATAGATATTGATAGATGCCTATTGTTGAGAATCCCACATTGGAAAAATCAAGGGGACTCACACTATTTATAGGATAGATGAGTTACTTCTCTCATTGCCAATTAGTTTTGAGATGGAATCTCATACTCTCTAATACCTAGGACGAGGAATCATTAGTTTGACTAGAGGAGGAGTAGCTTTTAACTTTTTTTTTAAATATTTTTTTAAATGAAATTTTTAATAATAATAACAAATAAAAAATAAATAAATTTATATATATAATAAAGCAGTAGCTTTTAACTTTTTTTTTTTTTTTTTTTTACTTTTTGAATTTATTTCTTAATAGAATTATCTTAAACTTTCTATTATCTAATATTTTTAATTATTAATTTAAATAAATATAATAATAATAATTTTATTTTGTTATATTAAATATTTAAAATTTGAATATAAATATCAAAATTTAATTGATTTTAAATAAATAATTAATTAAAATATAAAATATAAATGAGGAATTTTTTTCCATAGGAACCTGATCCCCGGATGGGGATTCCTCGACCCTGACTCCGACTTCCCAAAACGGAGAATGAGGCGGGGACGAGGATGAGGAGCACATCCCCGACCCTGTTCCGCCCTGCTGCCAACCTTATCTATCATTGATTGACAGTGACATTTTGTTATATTTATAAATAAGTTAGATTAATTTTTCTATATTTGAAAACAATCCTTTAGGTATACTTTTTGTTTTTATATCCCCTCTCTTTTAATAGTGTATAATTAATAATGATGATACTTCTTACGTAACTTGAATCGAAGAGCTTCTCATTGTATATCTCAAGTATATCATTTTTAAAAAAATAACAAAAATTTATCGTATAAAAATGAAAATGAATATTTAGAAAATATAATTGGAAGTAGCTCTAAAATTAAAATATTATTAAAATCAAATGGAGGGAAAAAAAAAAAAGAATAGAGAGAAGAATGTTGAGGGAGGAAGGGGGGAAAGAAAGCAAGAAAGCATGTGTGAGATAGAAAATTGAGGCATTGACCCCTCATGCAAAAGTCTTCATATTCCCCAAATAATGATGTTCTTTCCATGTCAGTCTCTCCCTTTCTCTCTCTCTATGTCTGTGTTTCAATTTGTAGAGAGAGATATAAAGAAAAATAGTTTATGTGTTGATGGGTTGGAAAGAAAATGGTCAGCTTTTCCAGGATTACACAGAAACTAAACACAACCAAATTTCATTTGTGAAACACTCTAACATTCACCACTTCACTTCACTTCACTTCACTTAATATATATTAAAACTTTAACTTCAAACCACATAACCATTTTTATACTCTTTCATTTCATCATCAATTATTTTTTCGAAAAAAAATATATATCCAACACTCTTTTAATCTCTAAATTTTAGATTTAGTTTTCATTTCATTCCTAGGTTTCAAGATTTTATACATTTAGTTTTTAAATTTTAAGTTTGGTTTCAATTTAAAGTGTGTTTGGAATGCCTCTTCAATCGATTAATTTTAAAAATAAATCATTAAAAAAAATGTGTGACAACTACTCAAAATGAGTTTTATGAAATAAATTGATTTAAGATAAACACTTGAAAACGTTTAAGAAAATGAATTTTGAGTATTCAATGATTAGTCTCTCCCTAATTTATATGATTATCACTGTCACCAACCATCATCGCCCAACATCTAACAATTGCTGCCCGTCAACCTCTGCCCACCATTTTTGACGATTTTTGTCAGCTAATCTTTAGCCATCACCGCTGCTAGAAAATTCATTTATAGTAATTTGATATTAAGAAAAACACTTTTATCATATAACAAATCAAACACACTTTTATTATATAACAAATCAAACATACTTGTATATGAAAACACCTTTAAGAAAAAAGTTGTCAAACATAAGTGTATTTTTATTTTAAGGAGTTTCTATCAAAAGTATTTAAATGAAATTAATTTTTGAAATTTTTTTTCTAAGTCATTCCTAATGAGTCCTTAGTCTTTAGATTTCAAAATGTTATAATTTTATATTTGAGATTTGAGTTTTGTTTCAATTTGGTTCATAAGTTTCAAGATTTACATTGTTAGCTTGATTGTTCACTAAATACTCAATTTTGTCTTTAACGTTAATACTTATTAATTAATTTAAAAGAATTGAATGAATTATAATTAATTAAGTTTCACTATTAAAATTAAATTTTGAAGTTCAATTCATAATTATTTTAAATTAATTAATGGACAATAACGTTAATGATGGAAAGTGAATATTTAGTGAAAATTTAAAGTTAAAATGGTAGATGTTGAAAGCTAGAGACTAAATTGAAACAAACTCAAATTCCAATGATAAAATTGAAACATTTTTTAAAATTTATGGACTAAATTGAAATCAAACTCAAAACTTGACTAAAACTACAATCTTTTAAAACCTAGAGATCAATTAGTTCCTCTTAGGGAGAAAATATGAAAATAAGGGTTTAATGAAAACAAAATTATATGTCTTGTTTTCAAATATGTGTTTGATAACATATTTAGAAACTGGATTCAAGTTTAAATGATTGTTTAAAATGTATTTGATAATATATATTTATAAATCATAAAACTAATCGTAATTACCCACTAATATTTAGTTGACAATAAATTATGATCAATTTATTTATTAATATGATTAATGTTGAAAAATTATATAATTATTATTTTGTAATATTATATAATTTATAATACATTACATGATACTAATGATATTTTTTAAAAAATAAATTGTGTTTATAACATGACACATTGTATTTTTTAAAAAAAAATGCTTTATCTTCATTTATTATAATTCTGCATTTTAAAATTGAAAATTTAACATATGTATATAACTAAAACATAAAAATATTGTTTCCAGAATTTGCATTGTTTAGATTATAAAATCCAAGTTATCTATCAAGCATATATTTGTTAAACTCGATTAATAAAAGAACATAAAACAAAATCTAGATTCTCTATCAAATATGTGCTTAAAAACTACACAAAGAACTTAGATACTAAAAATATATTTGTTTCTTAATTTATTTTAGGAGGATTTAAAAAAAAAAAAAAGAAAAAAGAAAAATACACAAAATAGCAAAAATTTAATATTGTTTATAGAAGTAGATAGAAGTCCATTAATGTCTAACAGTGATAAAAACTGATAGAAACCTTTTAATAGACATAGATACAAATCTATCCATACTTATCAATATATTTTTTATATTATTTTTATAAATAATTTAACATTTATTCTATCGGTAAAAATTTTCATACATTTTATAAACTTGGCATTATTTTTAAATGTTACGTTGATATTTTCCAACCATTTTCAATTAAAACTAATCTATGTTTATATTTATATATGAAAAAAAAAAAAAAAGTAGTAGAGTGGAGTGGCACATGGTTAATTTGGGTACGTACCCATGCCTATTTATTTAATTTAATTAATATTAAATTTGTTGAAAACCAAAAAAAATAAATAATAATAATAATAAAGAAAGAAAAAAGAAAAAAGAAAAAGAAAAAAACCCACGCCAGCCTCCATGGCTGATGCTTCCCATCCCATATGTCCTTTTGTATGTTTCGATTCTCGGATCGAGGACGAAACACCATCATCATCATTCTCTCTCTCTCTCTCTTTTTTATTTTTTAATTTCTTTTTTTTTCTTAATTTATTTTTAATAATTACGTATTTATTATTATTCCTCCTTCCCTTCTCTTCTCTTCTCTTCTCTTCTCTTCTCTTTTCTAGTTCTTTCTTCTTCTTCACTTCTTTTGTTTTTATTTTATATTAATATTAATATTCTCCCTCTGGATTCCATTCCCTTCTTTCTCATTATGCCCTTCCACTTTTCATAATCTCTATTTAAAATTCCTTCTCTACCATAAAACACCTGTCCTTTCTCTCTTTCCAAACACTTCAATTAATTACAATTTTTATTAAGTTTTTTGTTTATGAAAATTATCTACTTAACTTCAAAAATAGGTAGTAACTAAACATATAATGGTTGGTTGAGGTTAAAATCATCTACTTATTAATGAGTATATGTGCTAATTTTGAGTGGGTTTTTTTCTTTGAAAAAATGAAAGTATATATATGTTGAGAACTTAGTAATTAATATAACCCTAATGAACTAGAATTTATGAATACCAATTATATAGAAACTTTTGAAAAGTATAATATAATGGGCAAATAGTTAAGGACATAGAACCCCAAAAAGTTGAGTGAAGGGAAAGGAATTAATGAGTGTGTGATTGGAAAAATTAATTAATTAATTAAATGGGAGAGTAAATTAAATGTAAGGTGGAGGGATTGCTTTTTCCCCAATTCCCCAAACTAAAAATTGTGGGATAATGAAAAGGACCTTTTTTGTGATATTGTAAAACAAAGAGCCTTTTTGGTCATTTTGTCCTAGGACACATCCCCTTAAAAAGTTCTTATTTCTTACCTCCCCTTATATCCATTATTCTCTTTGCTATTTCCTCTCCATAAAGTCAAATTTTCCCCTTCCTATTTTATATATTATTCTTTATTATTATTTATGAGAATGAAAAATGAGATATATATATATATATATATTTTAATTTGAAATTTATAGGTGTTTGTTTGTTTCTCCTGTCTCAAGTCTCTCAACCCACAAGCTTCCAAACAAAGAGAATTAATGGAAAGTGAGATTTGCAAGATTTATTCTCCTCCTTCTTGTCCTCTCATCTCATTTTTTTTTGTCCACCATCAAAACATCAAAACCAAATACCAAAACCCTTTTTCTTTCTAGTCAATGCCCTCTCCTTCTCTCTTCTTTGCACATTCTCAATATTATTCTCTAATTTCTCTCATATTATATATATATAAAGTCTGTCCCTCATGGCTGCTAGTTGCTTTGAGATCCACCTGAAATGAACAACAAATGGTTCCTCCTACTTATGCTCCTCTTCCTTCCTTTCCTTTTAATCTCTTCTCTCCAAGTTTTGCTCTCATGAGTCATTTTGAGGGTTTCCATAATAACAATAATACTAACAATAATTCTCATGATCATCATCATCATCATCTCTTTCCTCTTCAACATGATTCAACAACAACCAACCAAAACCCTTCTACTTCTAAGGATCTAACTCTTCATGACCATGTTGCGGTCGATAAGAGTTGGCTTCGCCTTAGCATCGGCGCTGCCACCCCTGACGTCGTCGTCCACAACCATCATCAACCGCCAGGGTTTGGCTTTGGCTTGACTGAGCTCGATTTATTACCCTCTGACGACGGCGGCGTTGGTTCGAAATCGTCGTTGGGGGTCGTTGGAGATTTTTCTACAACTCCGGCGTTGGTTTTGCCTCCGCCGCCACCGGAGCTTAATTGGACGTTTAGACCTATCTCCTCTTATAACTCTTCCTCTTCTAATTGTTCATCTTCTTTTATTCCATTTGCTCCTTACTTTTCAAACCCCTTTCAACTTCACCATGGACTTGACTTAGTCACTGCCAGCGCCGCCGCCGGATCTAGCTCCGATGCCGTTAGGGTTATCGACCCTCCTCGCCGCCCTCATTCCGGGATTTGGTTTTCTCTTCAACCTTTGGAATTAAACCAGTAAGAAAACTCAATCTAATTACACCCCCAATATCTTCTTTTCATGTTTGTCACAATCCCTAACTATCTAGGGATAATATTTTCCCTTTGATTTTAGTTACAATTTTATTCCAATAAATAAAGATCTTCAATTTTTCCCTGCCTATACTTTTTTACTTATCTGATTCTTCTTTTCTTTTGGTTTGAATTTTGCAATGCAGAGGGAAACAACCACTGTTGCCACAGAGATCCAGCTACTTGAGAATCAAGTATTAATTCCATTTTTTCCTTTAATTAAAATTGGATCTTTGTTAATTAACAATCAGCATATGGGTTTTATTTGCAAATGTTTGTTCTTGAAAATTTGAGTGTGAATTAAGTTTAACTCATAATTAAGTTTTGATCTTTTGTGAAGGGATGGAAAGATGACAGTTCGATTACTAATCAAATACTTGGTGAAAAAGCTTAGATTGGATAACGAATTAGAGGTATTTATAGACACTAATTAGTATACTTCATAGTTCATACATATATTTATTGTTGAAATTTCCCAAGAAAAAAATTGATCTTTTTTTTTTCGTTTTCATTTCTTACTCACAAATCAAACTTACACAACATGACAGAAACCGCACAACCAAAATATATAACAAGAGGGTTTTCTTTTACATTACATTACAAGTTAGAAAAAGCACAACAAAAAACTTAACTTTTGTTGTATTAATTTTAGAAATATATGGGTGTGATTGAGATGAAAAGCTTTTGTCTTGTCGATATCTAGGGAATTGGGTCCTTTTTTTTCTAAAATTTGGGGCACAAGCTTTCATGTCTGGTTCGTTATGGATTTTTTTTTTTTTTTTTTTGGGGTTTCTCTTGTAACTTGAAAAAAAAAAGTGGTATAAAGTAAAAGTTGATCAACAGATTTAATTTAAAAATAATGGGATTAAGTTTAAAAAAAAAAACATACACTAACCAACAACCGCTCCCTTTCCCAAAACCTAGA
This sequence comes from Benincasa hispida, assembly GCF_009727055.1. Classification (NCBI taxonomy): domain Eukaryota; kingdom Viridiplantae; phylum Streptophyta; class Magnoliopsida; order Cucurbitales; family Cucurbitaceae; genus Benincasa; species Benincasa hispida. Next base: position 75,677,820 of record NC_052360.1, on the reverse strand, counting down.
AAAAAATGAGTCAAAAAAAAAAAAAAACTTATAATATTTCAATTTATAAACTTAAAATTTAGAAGAAAGGGTTGCTATTTTGCTATTTTCAGTATGAAAACAACTTCCTTGGTTATTTCATAGCTGTTCCTCAACTACGTATAGCGAACAACCAAAGCAACAACCTTAAAAAAATCGAAAAGAAAAAACAAAACCACACACATACACAAAGTGATTAACTTCTTAGCTAAAAGATCAAACAAGTTGTAAAAATACTCAAGGGCCTATAATATAGTGTTTTAAAGATTGCAATATTATTGAAATCTAATAATCTTAGCCTATGATCCCATACATGTTACTGCAATTAGAGTTCAAATTATTCATAACATTTCAATTTCTATTAGAAAAATTAATTGATATATGTGTAGCTAGACAAATAGAGGTTATAATAGTTTAGTATATGAATGGTGTTAGATGGGCAATTGAAACCATTGTTGCATTATATTGCTTCTCATTTACACTTGATGATGAAATACCCACTATTATATGTCTTCTTCCCTAATAATTGCATTGCCCTAAAAGTTTTCTTCCTACGCATTATAAATTTATATTGTTATTTATATTTTTCATTATTTGTGCCTAAAGTTACCTTAGTTTCGCACGAACGCTAGTATTTTCTCTTTATACATACCACTAATCATACATTCCAAATTCATTTCTACATTCGTTTGATCTTACCAATATATAGCATGCAATTCAAGGGACCCTTTTTCGCTTTTATCCTTTTTTTCCCCTTTTTCTTTTGCAGTCCATGCATTATGAATTTAATTTCTTTTTGTGTTTTAAAAGAGAAAAAGGTTAATTTAATCATATCTTGTGAGAAACTACTCCATTCTCCTTTTTTTTTTTTTTGTAAGGTGGAATGATATATGCACCACAAAAATAAAATTATGAAACCTAGGAATGGTTTCAAATTATGTTAGATCTGTTGGATAATAATTTAATTTTTTTATTTTTCATAATTGTGCATATTTTTCATTATTTCTTAGAATAATTATTCATAGCCAAATTTTAAAAACACAATTTTCAGAGTTTAGCTTGGATTTTGAAAATATTTGTAATAAATAGACAAAAAAACAAATAAACTTGTCTGTTGTAATTGTTTTATAAGCTTAACTTAAAAAAAAAAAAAAAAACAAATGGTTTATTGGACATATACGTTAGTTATATTGAGGATTAGTACTTTTCAATGTGATATTTCTCATCCTAATTATTAAAGAGAGAATTATATATGTAATTCAGAAACAAACATGCATGCATGATCATATGATGTAAATCATATATAGACATGTTTAATTTATTCCCATGATCATCATGCATTCCCTTAATGATGCTTGAAATAATATTTGAATTGTGGATTTTCTTAAATGGGTAATTTAAAAAACCATCAAATAACCAAAATTGAGACAAACTTGAGCCTTATCTTGTGTTTTATTAAAAAAAAAAAAAAGTAGTTCTTTCTAATTAAAACGAATATGCTCAATCACATCCAAAAGAAAACCAAATTTGTGTTGCATGAAAATTAATATATTATATCACATTCTTCATATCTTTGTGAGTTGGCTGCTATACCCTTGAGATAATAATATTTGGGGATAGAACATTATGAAGCAAGGATCATTGCGTTTGTCTTTATTAACCAATTAATTTTCTTAATTATTATGTGTATGTTGATGTTAAGCTAGCTGTCCTTAGTTTTATTAAAAATTATAGTGTATATGTGTGATTATTAGGATATATGTGACATACTCAGACATTCCATTTGATTAAACAACTCATAAACTTGTATGTAAACATTATTATTGTTTAATTAGGAGTCAACTCTAATTATTGATTTATCAATAATGCATATATATATATTTTTTCTTTTTTTGTTGTTGGGGGGGGGGGGGGGGGGGGGGGGGGGGGGGGGGGGGGGGGGGGGGGGGGGGGGGGGGGGGGGGGGTTCTTATTGGCATGCTCTTCATGTCATGAACAGACAGCTATTTGATGCCTTTATTCTATTTATAGATAGAAGACTTAGGATGGTTGACTAATTAGGCTTAACTCACATTCTTCATTCTTCAACACACAATAGAATAAAGCAAATTAAAACTTAAGTCCACCGTTTAAGGTACGACAATTTTTCAAAAAATGTCCTCCACCTAAACTTTGGTAAAAATTTGGAAAAGCGAATAAATCTAAACTTTATCCATAAAATATAACACGCTCAAGTCTAAACCTAAACATAGAACTCAATTGATTAATGACCAAGAAGTCAGATGTATACATCTTCCTACTCCATTTGTTGAAACAAGAAAAAATAACCATTTTAACATATGAGTTGACTTATTAATCACTTGATAAAGACTTGCTTTTGTTTTATTTAGATTATTATTATGGATTCATATTTTATTGGTTTGTTCATGTTGTGTTTAATTAGGTAAGAATAATGCAATGAATCAATTCGTTAGTAGGGGTTTGTTATTATTGGTGTGTAGAGCCTAGGTTTTTTATTCTATGCAGATTATTTAGATAAAGATTAATAGTTTATGTTCCTAATTATATATTGAAGTAAACAATGGATATGTTTATTGGTATATATTTTAGGTAGAATTAATGATAAGCTTTGGCTGATTCCTTAATATTCGTATATAATATTATTTTACGTTTCTACGTGCCAACTACGTATTTGATATACAGATTGGACGGCATGCATGGAAAATGCACATGTTTTTTTTTTTTAAGAAAAGAACATAATAGAATAAAAATTAAGAAAAAAAGAAAAAAAGGTAAAAGCAAAAAAGAGGGTGGTGGTGAAGTAGAAGGAAAGGGAAGGGATGAGATGAGATGAAAGATTATGATGGTGATATCATCGTAGGGCCAGGAAAATCCCACGTGGACACTTTCCATAACTATCCTACAACCTTCCACACATGATTCTTCCTCGTTTTCTTATGTCATGCTTTCGTCTCTCCCACCTCACCATCTTCTTCTTCCCAATTTCATTTTTGCATTTCTTTGCTTCAAAAAGTTTCAATCAAAACCTTTCTCTCTCTTGTTTCTTTTTTTTTTTTCTTTTCATCTAACCAATGAAATTGGAGAGAGATATTATTATTATTATTATTATTATTATTATTATTATTATTATTATAGTAGGATGGAATGATTCATGGGTCGTTGAAAATAAACCTGAGAAATAATATATATTATATTAGAAAAAAAAAACACGCACACGCAATAATTAAGGAGGAGAAAGTTTAGGGTTGGATTTATTTATAAATTTTTAGTTAGAAGAAAAAAAACTAAAAAAGAAAAAGAAAAGGTGAATAAGAGGAATATTTGAGGTATTAGGAATGTGAAAGAGACATGCATGAGCATGAGATGAAGATTTTGATAATACGAAGTGGGGAATGGGTGCAATATATTGAGGTTGGTGGGTCCTTTTATTCATTAGGGTTTGGGGCAATTCTTTTTTTTTTTTTTTCCTTTTTTTTTGCCCGGAGGAAAAACCTCACACTACTGTAACAAGAATTAGTAGAGAAATAATAGAATAGTTTTAAAAAAACAATAAAACCAGAAAACACAAGAATTTATATAAAAAACTCTGAACTTGGAGAAAAAATCAAGGACCAGAAAACTCTACTATTTGAAAAATTATTATGATCACACAAAATAATTTTCTGATCGTAATTACGAGAACAGTCTCTCAAAGCTTTCGTATTACTCATATCTTTTAATCTCACTCTCAAACTTGAGAATACAAGAGGGAATCTAATTATAGTTAGCACACCCAAACATAACGTTTTTCTAATGGGGACAATTTGAAATCAAAGACATACACTCTTTTATAGTGCTTGAAGTCTATCACTTTTATGAACTTTTTCAATATGAGATAACACTGATCATTGACTTGGCATCTCAACTCTAACTAAACTGGTTTCACTTATGGATTTCGAATATATTTTTAAGTACTTAGAAAGTCATTCTAAACAAATTATTATTATTATTATTATGAGTGGTTTAATCTTTTAAGTTTTGAGAATTTAGATGTGTTAACTAAGATTATTGTTGATTTTTCAGATCGAGATAAGATGCAGAGGGGAAAAGCTTGAAGGTTGCTTGACAATGCAGCATATTAGAGATAAAATTTGGTGCTCCAAAGACTCAGGTCTTACCACTTTGCTTCCAAATTCCTCAACTATTGATCACATTATGGTTCTTCACTATGCCATTTTTCCTCGCACCCCTAATTCTCCTTCTCCTTCTTAATTAATTTCTAATAATCAAATTTTATTATCATTAATTATCTCTCTAATTAATCTAAATATTTAATCTCCGTCTCTCTCCTTCAATTTCTTTGTCCCAACATCCACATATCCCTAGCTAGGATTTTCTGACTTTAATTAACTGCATTATTATTTACCCCCCACCATCTCTTTCCTTATTAAAATTATCATGTATTTTTCTCACCTTCCTAGTTTAGGAATTAAATTCATATCACATCCGCACCTTTTCATCTTAATTGTAATTATCATTTTCATTTATAATATCCAACTTATCTTTCCTCCAATCTCCTGTATCACTAATTTAATTGTAATGTCTTTGTTAATTTTTTTCCATTTACTTGGGCTTTTTTTAGTCGGAATTTTTGAACCTCCAACGACCACACAAAAAAAAAAAAAAAAAAAAAAAAAGTTCATCAGAAGTGTCCAGAAAATCCAATCAACCTGACCTAACATGCACGGTTTGGGTAGGATTTAGTTCAAAGAAATGAAATTTTACTTGTTGAATTAGTTCGTGAGTACACCTATAATAACCCAATCAACCTGAACTTACTATTAAATTTAAAGAGTATGTGTTATGTATGTATGTATAAATTTCATGATTTTTTCTAATTATTAATTCTCCAAAACAACTATTAAAAATATTTTTGTAATACTTTGGAAAGAAAATTTTCATAATATAAATAGAAATTGAGTTGCTAATCTTTGTGAAGTAACTTTTTTACTTATGAAAATTTTACTTCTTTTTAAAATAAAATTTTAAATTAATGATCAATTCAATCCAAATATTTTATGATTGGGTTGAGTTAGATTCATTATCTCATCAGAATTGTTTAGGTTTAATAAATATACAATCTGAACAAATGATAAGTTGTTTGGGTTGAGTTTCTATTCTTATTACATTTTTTTTTCTAGTATACTAACCTTGTTTTTTAACGTGTTGATTAAGAAATTTTTATTTGATAATAATTCTAGCTTTCTGACAAAATTATTAAAGTGTAATGTACAAAGATGAGTACATTTTACTCCATAGACTGTATATGTACTCATATTGGACCTTTATGTCTCATTATTATTATAACCTTGAATGAAGAGGGAAATTTTAAGAATTTTTAAAATATTAAAATAAAGAAACACTTGTAAATTTCAAATTGAAATATTGTGATCGGTTAACTTGAAATTTGAATATAGCTTAAATGATTAAAACACGAAGCTAGAAATCAACTTTATTGGCACTATTAAAATTATTATTTTTATTTTTGAAATATTATAAAGATAAAGTATAGTGTATAGTAAAGTTTTAAAAATTTAAATGTTGTGCCATGTAAGGAATGAGGAGAATGGTGGGTGAATTGATGAGAGGAAATGGCGTCCATCGGGTCAAAGCCCAATGAAATTTGTGGACCAGAGGAATCCAACCTTTGCTTGGGCTTCTCTCTCCTATTTGTGGGCTCAAACTATTGAAAAACAGCCCATATTTTTCTTTGTTAGAAAGAATATCATTTTGAGTAAACTATTTGACATGTTTTTTAGAAATAAATAAAAAATGAAAAAAAAAGAGAAAAGGTTCCCTTTTTTTTTATTCATTGTTTTATGGATGTTTTGGCGAGGGTGGGAGTTTCTAATTCTCGTTGATTTTTCTAAAAAAAGCAATAATAAAATATTAAATTTCATTAAAAGAAAAAAAAAAAAAAACAAAGAAAGAATGAAAGAAAAAGAAAAACAGAGGAATGTTTGAGGATTTTTTTTCTTTGTTTCAGATTTTCTAAGAAAAAAAATGCACAATGTTGTGTGTTTGAGGAATCAGTGTAGAAAGAATAAAATAAGAAAAAATGCATAATTTTTATTTACATGTTATAAAATTCATCAATACCAATATATGGTGGGTTATAATATATGATCTTTTATTTTATTTTACTTTGAAAAAATGATTAGGGAAAATATAGTGATTTTAAAAATATTTAGAAAAATGTGGTAGTTTGGCCGGGCGTAGCAGAATGTCGGGATTTGAACACTCAATCACCACATATTAAAAATGCCCCACATTAGGTCGAAAGTTGACGACTTGACTAAGAAAGATCGAGGGTTGAAGTCTCGAACATTTGAAAACCTACACTTATGCCACCTGCCATTAACAAGATTGAGAGTGAAAGTCTCGATCTGCGTTGCTTGCCATCTCGAAGTCTTGGCCTGCATTGACCAATCTTGACCATTGAACACGCTACACGAAGCTCGCCGTACCACTATCATCCCTTGTCTCGTCACATCCACATTGTAGTGGGTCGAGTTTTCAGCCTCGTTGGGAGTTGAATCCCTAGTGGAAGCGTTAGGACCGTCTTGTATTCGTTTTTCATTTTATAGGAAACAAAAACAACAATTAGACAGAATAGTAAATAGGATAAACATCATAAAAACATGCTTTATTGAAGGGAAATAAAAGGGAGAACTATTTCTTACCTTTGAAGATTCCCAAGCCTCTTGAAATTCTCTTAATCTACACATGAACTCACCGACACTACCACAAAAATACCTTGTTATTCTTCTAGGAATTTCAAGAGTTGGATGAGTGGTCTCCAACCCTTGGAAAAGGAAAAGGTAGAGGGATTTCTTTGAGAGAATATAGAGAGGATTTCCTTTCGGTGGCTAGGTTTAAATCACCAAATGAATTCTTACCCTAAAAAGGGCCATAAGGAGGAATTTATATGGAGAAAGGTTAACATCTTCTCCAAATCTTTTCTTTTCTATCCTTTTGCTAAATTAATCAAATAACCTTTATTTAATTAATTAGTACATCAATTAAATAATTATATATATTAAATTCGATTTAATGTAAATATAGTTAATTAATAAGTATAAACATCACATGTTTATATGCATCCACCTCTTTATAAAATTTCTTAATCAATTAAGTAACTATACTAGATCATATTTATTATAGAGTTGATTAACATATAAATATCACATGTTTATATGTATACAACTCTTTAGGAATCAAATTCCCATAAATCTGGTATTTGATCTCATTCAAATATATTTATCTCACATAATGTGAATTATAGATCACATCTATAATTAATTATATATTAATCACATTAATATACAATTTCTTCAATTGATTTGAATAATTCAATCATTCCTTATTAATATCCTTTAGTGAGCTAACAAGGGGACCTTATGGACATACAGATCAGAAGCTCCAACCATATGAGATTAATTGGCTAAACTCATTAACCAAATTAATCAATATTCGTTAACTGTGGATACACTCCACTAAAAATCCACAACTGCACTCTTCTCACTGTAGATATATTTCTGTGTCTATGGATATAAACCAATAACAATAAGTTAGTCCTTCACGAGTGTCCGTAACACCAACTGGATCAAACTACCATTTTACCCTTGGGTTACCTATGTATCCTTAAGTATTGGTGCTTCTATAATGAACAACCTGTTTATGGTCCAACCATTAAATAGAAACATCTCTCAAGCCAACGAGAGGGTAGGACCCTTTGTTCAAGTCCCGAAAATACCACTTAAGGGAACACTCATCTACTTACCTTAAAGTTGGGAATGAGTGAATTTCATCTTGTATTATTATGTTCCCAGCTCCCCACTTGGTCTTGTCCCTAAAATGGTAGGCTTATTGAGTCGATGAACTGACCATCTCACCCATACAAATCAAAATACAATCTCTCGTGAACAAGAGTTCATAATATACTCAAGACTAAGACTAAGTTGCTTAGGTCATCTTATTGAAATAGAAATCTAACTAGTTAACGGTGTTACGTCTAGTGGTTACTTTTTCCCAGTCTGGTCATATGCAAACTCATTGCATAGGATACCCCCACTCGCATGTCACCTACACGAACGCGTTGGATTATTGTGTTTGTATCAAATACAAAGTGGGTCGTATCCATAGTGTTACCAAGATAAGGTACCCAACGATATCCATACTATAGACCCTTTAGGTTGTATTTTGAACATTGATCTCTGTATGTCTTCACATATTATTCAAGACTCATAAGACAACTTAGGAGGTTAGTTTATTGGATATAGGGTTATTAAGAAAAAATATATACAACACAATCATTAACATTTATTACAATAACAACAATAACTCTTTATCGATGACAGTCAATTAATTATATTTACTATCTACGAGTTTTAGGGTATAAAACCCAACAAACCTTCGACCTACCTCTTTTTAACCCCACTTCCTCTCTTTCGGTTTCCGCTTCTCACATTCTACTCTTCCGATTTTTTTACCCCTTCCTAACTCACAAATTACTCTTTTCCCACAAGTTTTCCCCTATTCTTCTTCCCAAAATTGTTATTAAATCCTCCTATTTCCCACATTTATCCATCGAATTTTGGGTTATATATTTACTCTACTAAATTTCCACTTTTTAAAACTAATTATAAATTTTATCCCTATTCTTATACTATTATATTTTTTTTCATAGTTTTTATTACTGTTTAGGAAACAATGAACAAAAAAGAGGTACACTTTCACTTAACTAAATTCCTATTTTTTTTTAATTAAAAACTAAATTATAGATCCATATTCTCATATTATTCTATTTTTTTTTCGTAGTTCTCATTGCTGTTTGGATAACAAATAACCAAAAAAAAAAAAAAAAAAAGATAAAAAGATAAAAGAGGGATCACTGTCACTTTGAGGAAAATAAAGTAGGATCGTTGTTGAACTTGTGAGTTTACTTTTTATTTATGACTAGTTTTTTGTTTTTAATATTTTATATTATGCTAGCTATACCATTTTAATGTCCTAATTTATTTTTTTTAATGGTCGTTGAATTCAAGAATATTTATATATTGATATCAGTAGTTTTTTTTTTTTCAATAGTTTAATGTTATTATGTATATTATTCTAGATCTATCAATTAGCTGGACAAGGTTCTTGATATGTTATTTTAATTTAATTTAATTTAACAAATATGTTTATATGACTGATATAGTTAATTTTAAATCTAAAATATTAATTTAATAATATAAGTGGATAGATCAATTTTGTGTAACTAGGTCAGCTACATAGGTAGTGAGTCAATATAGATACATGTTTGGTCTGCTTCAACCTGATCAACTACATGAATACTAAACCCAATTGAACTTTTTATATATATATTTTTATGTACTTGTTTTGAATATTTTTAATATAATATGTTATGTTTCAGATTATTTGGGAGCCTTACAAAGCGGGCATGGACACTTTGCCCAATTTTTGTACAAATGGTTAAGACATATAGCGGATGATAAGTCCTCTCACATGTGTTCACATTAGTGAGTGGCATCTTCCTGACAGATGATCAGACAATTTGGTTTCCAACAAGATGTTCTATGAGAGTGCAATACTGAACGCCTACTGCATGACATTGTCTTGAGAACTGCAGATTGGTCTGAAAAAGTTGCACATTTGGTAGTGTAATAGCACTATCGTAGAAGATTTATTGCAATGGAGATTTCAATTGGGCAATTTGATAGGGATGCAACTCAAGGTTGCATCAACTAATATAATAATATTACAAGGCGCTACATTACTCGTCCAGAACAGCTGTGGATCATGGATATTTCGTGTTGCACGCAAGTATACATGGTCAAGTTATAATATTAAAATTACTCTTAAGGCTGAGTATGGTCCTCTAGGATCAAATTAACAAGTTATTGTTTAGATATCTTAAAATTGTATCAATTTTAGCTAAGGAATCAGAATCAAGTTGAGTTTTTGATTTTGTACAAGAAAAGACAGTAAGAATATATAAAAGTCTGATAATAAAAGTATTCTAGGGTATTGAATCCGTTAATTACTTCATTAGATCTATTCTAGCCAATTCATGGAATCATGCATAAACATTATACGTAAATCTAGAAACTTAATTCAAGATTACTTTCTCTAAAAAATAACCTATTCTCATGCAACTTAATTGATAACTAACCTTATGAAATAAAATTAAGAAACAAGGCATTAGGAATTGTTAATAACAACTTTCAATATTAACCTAACTATAATCATCATAGATTAATAACGATTTAATGGTATAGATTCGGTAAAATATTCCATCTCTCAATTAAACATTCAACCTAACAATTATGAATGACCAATCAATAAGAATGAAATTGTTAGGTTATATGTCCTAAAACTTGCAGTTTGTAATCTTTAAACATATTATATTTGCAATAAAGTTGTTATTGAGGTTTATTTTAATAAAGTTGTTATTGAATGTGTAAATTGCACTTATAATAGTCTAAATCGAATAAACTAAATGAACCCCTAGCTAAAGCATGAATACTTAAACTTTATGTAGAGACATAAAAGTGAATCAAGTTTAAGTATATAGCCAAAATAGTTTATCAGTATAAGGATAAGGTTGGGTACCTTATCTTGGAGATACTATGGATGCGACCCGCTTTATATTTGATACAAACAATGTGATTCTAAAATCGTTCATGTGGAGATATGCGAGTGGGAGCATCCTGTGCAAAAGATGTTTGCATAAGACTGGACCACGAGATAGTCACTTTTCTTTATAACGACCGTTCACTAGAAGAAATTTGGCCTTTAATGTTGTTGGAAAAAGTGAAATCGGATGTATAATGTCGGTTTAAAACCGACATTAAAGATCCGTTTTTAAACCGACATTGAAGATGGGCTTTAATGTCGGTTTAAAACCGACATTAAAGGTGTAATGTTTTTTTTCTTATTTTATTAAATAATATATCCCTAATATCGCGTCCTTCTTGATTTGTTTACACGCCCAAACCCTATCTCTGTGTCGCGCTGTTCACCATTCTTCGCTCACCGGATTTTCTTCACCTTTCTTCACTCGCCGTCGATCTCCTTCACTTTTCTTCGCTCGTCGTCGATCTCCTTCCTGTGTCCGTCGATCTACTTCTCTTCTGTGTCCGTGAGAGAAGTAAGTATACATATATTTTGCTCTCAACCTGCTGTTAACTTTATTGGAAGTAAAGTTGTGTACAAGTAAGCTTGGCTTTATTGGAAGCTATCAACTATTCAATTGATCTAGTTTTTTTTCATTCTGTTATAATTGTCTGCTAGTATTCATGTTTTGAAGCATGAGGTCTTGAAAGATTATTACTTGGTGGGTCTTGGTAATCTAGCGAATTACTATTATATTCCTTTCAAATGAGTGTTAAAATTGAAATTTTAGAATTATATTTTTATATGTTATTGTTGTATTTTGCAAACTACTATCATCGATGGACAAGTTATTTAGACTACTGTATTACTTACAAGAACTTAATGGATGCACATGCTTCTTGGTGTCAAGTGAAGAGATTATGATCTTAAAGCAATAGGCTTCTTTTTGTTCCTCCTATTTGACAGAAACATGTAGATAGGTTTAAATTTATTTGGTGAAACCTTTTTTCTGGTATTGACATCAATTTAAATTTATTAAGAAATTATGTTAAAAAATAGATTCTTTAAAAGGAAGAACCAAAGTTTGGGATTAGTGTGGTTGTGAGAATTGGAATTGCTAGGCTGATTGGGCATTTCTCCACCATGTTCAATTTCGGATACTTTTGCTTCTGTGTTCTTGAAGAAAGACGAAAAGGAGTAAACCAAACTTGCTGCATTTTATGGGAGGTAAGAAAATCAATAGAATCAGGTGAAGTTTGTGAGGATTTTTTTTTCTTTTTTAGTTGCTAATCAATAAAATCAATAGAATCAATACATTTTACAGTGGAACAACTGCCATGTCCATTGTTAAACAGATAAAATGGCTTTTTCTTTTTTAGTTGCTAATCATAGATTCAATTTGGTTTTATCTTTCTTAAGTAGAAAGAGTATCATATTAGAGATTCACAAAATTTTGGAATATGATTTTTTATTGTCAATCTGCAAATTTCATGTCCTTTGACTCTAATTTTGACACATTTCATGAGGGATATTAGAGATTGAGTGTATCCATATTCATTAAAATAATTTAGTGTTCTCTCATAAACAACATAGTCAATGAGAAGTAAGAATACATATATTGGTTGTCCCATGATGTTTTATTTATAAGGTTCATAAGAAAGTCACATTTAGATCTTTATGGGATGTATGCCTCCGAAGCGTACATTCATAAGAGATTTCATGTTAAAGTTTTTAAAATGTATGCCAAGTCGTGTGATTACTGTGTACCATCTCATGCTTTTTAAGTAAAAACTACCTCTTTCATAGTTCATAGGCTCTTCTTTTGTTGCATTCACATCCTTTTGTTCTTCATTTTTAATTGCAACCACCTTGTAGCATTATTTTTCACTGGAATGGAGAGATGAGAGCAAGAAAGTATACTATCATCCTGATTAGAGCAATTTTATTGTAACATCTTGTGAGATCTCATGTCTTGTTTTCTTCATTTTTCTTGTAAACTCTAATTTATACGTAACGTGGTTAATGGTTCATGCTTGTCATCTCCATATGTTACCGTTTAGAATCCTTACCTCCCATTGGCTTTAGCTTAGAATTCACTGCCAGTTTTTGAATTCTGAGTATAAGCCCATGACTGCATTGGTTTTGTGTTGTTGTGTGGTGTTGAGTGAAGTTTTTCATTTGTTAGGTTCAAGTTTGATGTGTAAGGCTAAATTTTGATTCTTGGGGATTTGGAAGGAAGATAGAAAGATTGCATTGGACGTGTTTTAAGAAGGTTGACAAGTGGAGAAGGTGCACCCAACACAAAAAGGACTTCATAACAACATTAATAACAAGGACAAGGTAATATTTATAAGATGCTTATCTTAAAAGTCTAGTTCTAAAT